>NW_012138747.1:2822754-2830076 GCF_000956105.1 Propithecus coquereli
GACTATAAATTATATGTGTGCAATATGACACCCCAAATTTGAATTAGATTTATATTTTGTGTTTTTAAAAAAACAGTACAATTAATGGGAAGGAGGTCAAGTAAAATGAAGCCCATTGTGGTTTTGTCCTGTTTCATGAGTCACGTAGGCATTGCTTTACGTATATTCATAGATAAGCAGTTGATGCAAGCTCCTCTCTAGACTTAGTTTGTAAAGAGAGTCCCCTTGATTTTCTGTCTGAATCTATTCAGTTCTTGAATTTTGAGAGAGATATTTTAAGTGAAAAATTGGTGTTACTACTCTGGAAATAGCTTAGTTTAGATGCTCCACAATCTTTACTCTGTAGGAGATGATTGAATTATACAGGCCTGTAGAAAGTCCAAGAAATTAATTGTAAAGAGACAGAAAGTGTTTTATGAATGTTCACTGATGCCTACTTTATAACAAAAAAAATAGAAAAATAGTCTTCAATATGGGACTAGCTAAATAAATCATGATACATCTATGTAATAAAAATCTAAATAGGTATCAAAAGAATAATGTGTATATGTATGTGTATGTGTATGTATTTATATATATATGTATATATTTAAATTCTCCTTTTTATTTAGTGAATAAAGCTAATGCCTTTGCCATCCTTCGATTCTTCATAGCTTATTTTCACTGATGCTAGCATCATCAACAACTCATTCCAATTTGATCAAACAAACTCAGTTTGTTTACCTCAAGAAAAAAGTATTTATTAGACAGTTTAAATCTCTCTTTAAGTACTAGTAACTACTCTTAAAACATGCTTTGGACCAAAAAAAAAGTCTCAGGAAAGTCTTTCCTATTTACTCTAACCCACAGATGATTCCATCTTTCTTTGAATATGCAATGCCTATAATGTGTAGTTATTACCTGGTGATTAACCATGTGCTGTCTTTTTACATCCTTTGAATTGTTATTGATCTCTTGTACGGTTAAGTTTTCAGCGATGTATGTTCAGTTCTTGAATTTTAGAGTCCTTAAAATCTCAGACTATGACTAATGCTTCCTTGTATTCTTTTACTTGTAGAAACACATTAAGTATTTTTTTATAGTTTATTCTAAAAGTAAAGATAACATATGTAGACAGGCCCATTGATTTCACTATTGAAAGCACTAATACTATTAAATAAAGACTCATTGGAAATAGGGACTTAATAACTCCCTGGAGCATTGATTCTTCGTTTCTCAATTTGGCCAGTGAATGCCAGATTCTTTATTGTTAGTAGAACAGGGATAAAAATTAATTTCCTAAGCATGACTTAAAACATGATTTAACATTATTAGAAAAATATTCACACCTAATGGGTGCAGTGCACACCGTCTGGGGGATGGACATGCTTGAAGCTCTGACTCTGGTGGGGCAAAGGCAATATAGGTCACCTAAACATTTGTACCCCTGTAATATGCTGAAATTAAAAAAAAATAAAAATTTTAAAAAATTACTAGAAAACTCAGTTTGCTTACCTCAAGAAAAAGTATTTATTAGACAGTTTAAATCTCTCTTTAAGTACTAGTAACTACTCTTAAAACATGCTTTGGACCAAATAAAAAACCACACATCTCTTAGCCTGAATTTGACTTTCCAGGTTATATCTCATTTCTCTCAACCTATATATTTCTGCAGCTGCTGAAGTCTCTGTGGAAAATCTCCCCATGGAGACAAAGCCAGACGGCCCAAGTCTCTTCTGTGTTCTTGAGTTCCTGTTTTCAAGTAATGATTTGGATAAGCTAGAGACTAGTTTCCTTTCCTGCAACTCTGGCAGCTGAAATTAATTCTCCAAAGACTCCTCTTGGAGGCGAGCAGATGGTACACACGCACGTGTTTTAGTTTTGATTGTACCAGTTCTGAATAATTTAAAGTTCTAAATCTCTATAAAACTACTGTATTCCCTTTTCCCAATACATTTTTTTCCTTTTGACTGAAAAATTTCTTCGTTATATTTTGACATTTGGCTGAAACTTCGTTCACTTTGTACCGGCTTCATTGTCACACACCTCCTGCTGTTCTTTGTTACAATTTTAGATAAGTATGGCTTTAGAAAACTAAGATGCTTTTAGAAACTATTCTGCTGGTGATTTTCCCCTTACCATTTGCAAAGCATTTTGTATACATAAACAGCACATTAGCCAAATGATGTTGTTATCACAGTTCCTGTTGGTCTGCACTTGGCTCTCGCTTTAGAATTACCCCAAATAGGTTTGCAGAGTTTTATAGTTGCATTATGAGGCACTCAATAATATGTGTGAACTTAGGCATTTTTTTTTTCTGCCATTCTATTTGGGAAACAGCCCATCCTATCTCTGTTGAAGATTCATTGCTGCTCCAGGTAGAATATGGTAAGTAGATGATGTTCAGAACAATCTTCAGGGGGATTTGGGCTTTTCTATCCAAATTTGAGGTTTCCCCATGTTTAAATTGAGAAAATTGGTCAATTATGGTCCCAGTTTTTCTGCAAGATCTAGTGATTTCTGAACATTTATTTGTACATTTGCACACATATATGCATATACATCTACAGCTACCCAACTCAATTAGGAAGCTCTGCTATTGTAGGCACTAAAGCTATGATTCAATTCTAGATGAGCTCCACTAAGGTTTTATTGCCATTGCCTTCTTTACTTACTATGGCTAAAACACAAGAATAACTATGAAAAAGAGTAAGCCATGTTCACTACAAGAGAAAAGAACTTAAACATGTGATCAATTTAGAATGAGATAGTAATCTCATCTATGAAGATGAAAACAGTGTTATCTACAATATGTAATTAGTCTTTACCAAATGATGTTTTTATATTGTTTTATGGTTTACCCAACCTTTATAAAAATTATATCACTTTTGATCACCATATTATAAATGCAGAGAATAAGCCTCAGAAAAGTTAAGTGGCTTTAGCATACACAATCACGCATGAAGCAGGAACAAAAACCTTAGTACTATGATACCAAATTCCATTTTTATATAAAAAAATGGAAAAAAATAAACAGCATAGAATTTATAGAATATCTAAATGCATTATGTGTAGGATAGCATTCTGTTATTTTAAAATGTAACTATTTGAAAAAGGATCTAAATCACATTGTTCGTTGTTTGTATATAAAGTTTAGAAAACAGAAACTCAGAACAACTGAAGAGAGCCTCAGAAATCTCCTCTGTTTGATAGAACACTTCCCTTAGGGACCTTAACAATTGCTATGTAGAATCAACAAATAAATAACTTTCAGTGGTGTTTTGTCTCTCTTGATTTCAACCATTCAAATTATGTGACTTCTACCACTTCCCTTGAGGGATAATTCC
Organism: Propithecus coquereli; assembly: GCF_000956105.1. Lineage (NCBI taxonomy): Eukaryota > Metazoa > Chordata > Mammalia > Primates > Indriidae > Propithecus > Propithecus coquereli. The sequence goes on from NW_012138747.1 coordinate 2,826,081, forward strand.
ATAATCCTGCAGTTTTCACTGCCAGGAAGTTTTTCATGTATTCCATCCAAATTGTCTTTTCTCTAACTTTATTCCATTTCTCATAGTTACGCCGAATCTGAGCACATCACTAAATGACTTCTCATTTCTAGTGAGGGTTACACTTTTAAACATTTGGGCAACTGGTGTTTTATTTCTCACTTTTCCAAGAGTTACGTACTTATCTCCAACATACTTCTTTCTTCAGTCTGTCCCTCAACTGCCTTTATCAATTTCAAGCTCTTCTCTGAACTGCCTCTAAATTTATTTTGTAAATGGTTTGAAGTCAGGCATAGGAAGATTATGGCTCTTCACTGCAAAGATATATTCTAAACATACTATTTAAAACATTAGCAAATTAATAGTTTTCAATTCAGGATAAAAACCAAGAAATCAGAATGCAAACAACAAACTATTAAAATAAATGAATGAATAGGATTTCCACCTTAAGGGCTACTTTAATTTGAAATCTGACAGATCACTACTTGAGAATATGATACAGAAGAAGTACAATTAAAAATGGAATTTCAAAATCCACAGAATATTAAGGTAAGTTATATTCAAAAGGGTCCATTCATTCATGATAAGACACTTAAAATATTTCTTTGGCTACATCAGTGGTAGTTATTGCTATGATAAAAAGACTGGCTTGTGAGTTAGAAACTGGACAAAGGGATTGAGATTGATTATAATGGGAAATAAAGGATTGCTACTTAACTTTTAATTGCTATACCTGGAACCTTGAGAACATCACAGACTGATGGTTATTTTCCTATTTCCTCCCCTTCATTAAAGTAATCCCATGTGTTTTATTTTCCTATCTTTTTCTTAAGTTTCCTAAATTGTATTTCATTTTCTGTGTCTTTATGATTCTATATTTTAAATTCTACTTTATCTTAGAGCTGAAATGCTTATATTGTGACTAATTATGATTTACATGTATAATTTTTAGGATATAGCTTAAGTGACGCCATATTGTATATATGATTACATATTACAAAACTCAATAGAGCCTCCCTAGGCAGAAAACTGTTTTCACATTTCGATTGTACTAAAATTGTAATTATTAGATATCTATAATATTCAGGCAAGGTGTTATGTTCTAATTAGCTATACTGCTTGCATTCATATCTAGCTTGAGGGATATGTAGATAAATTTCAGTTACTTATTTAAAATTGGATAATAGCAGTCCACATGGGGTACACTGAGGCAGAGCAGAGAGAGATCAAGCCCTTGAGGAGGAAACAGGAAGGGAGGGTTGGGAGAGGCTTTTGAGGTGATGATTCATCTACGTGTTCAATTGGAATAGGTTTTTACCAAACACCTGGAAGTCATTATCAGGTTGATGGAGTGATGTGAGGAAGACCACAAAGCATGAATCAACCTGATAATGATAAGTTGAAAGGACTGTGAACAGTTTTGTATTCCTGGAGCAGAGGAAACAGTGGAGTTGGATACGATTTGAGATGAAGCTAGAGAATTGAAAGAGGCCAAATGTATGATGTAGAAGAGATATAAAATTTTAACTTTAGGGTCATATCAAATTATGATTCTTATGCCAAATCTAGCCTCCTTTGTTTTTGTAAAGAAAGGTTTAATGGAAAGTAGCTATACCATTTGTTTATATATTGTTTATAACTGCTTTTACACAACAGCTGCAGAGTTGAGTCATTGCAGAGATTGTATAGCTTGTAATGCTTAAAATATTTAATATCTGGGTCTTTTATAGGAAAAATTTTGTTACTTCTGCTCTAGACAATGTAGAGCTCCTCAATGATTTGAGCCAAGATATACCATGATTGGTGCTCTTTGGAAGCTGGATTTGGTGGCAGGAAGACCACAGATTGTTGGTGCTAAAAAACTTAATAGCGCAACATGCATAAGTGCTTTATATCTATTCTTTCTAGTTCCTTTCCTTTCTTTTTCTGTTCTATCTTCAACTTCAACTCCATGGTAAGCTATGCTATCTAGTATTTTTTCCTCTTGCCCAATGTATTAATTACTGAAAGTTTTACCTTACAGATTTAGGGGGAAAAGCAGTAGTTTTACAAGAGCCATTTCAAAACCTTATTCATAATCTATGGTTTGTAAAACCTAAACATCTCTTCTTATTTATACACATTTTCTATTTTTATATAAAATCACCAGCAGCAGCAATAGACATTTATTGTGCATCCACTGTATATAAACAATTTTGTTGATGGGAGTTTAATGTAATCAAAGTTCTCCATGTTGAAGGGAAATGCAATTGATGATATTGTTCTTAAATTTTACATTATCCTAGCTCAAGTTTTCTCAATCACAGCACTATTGAAATTTGGGCCAGATCAATTTTTTGTTGCAGGGGTCTGTCTTGTGTATTGTAAGTTGTTTAGCAGCATCCCTGGCCTCTACCCACTAGATGCCAGAAGCAACCCCCTGGCCCAAGTCTTGACAATCAGAAATATCTCCAGACATTACCAGATGCCAAACATCCCCCGAGGGAGCAAAATCAATACTGGTTGAGAAGCACTGAATCTTGTTCTTTCCTGTTCTACATTCTCACTGAATAAATCTTTGCTAAAAGTAACAAAAGGAAAAAAAGCTGTATTTTTGTCTAATCCAGGGAGTTTTTTTAATCACAAAGTTGAGACCACATGCTAATGGTACAGTGATGATGGAGTGAGTCTGTTCTGTGTCCCAGGCTCTTCCTGAAAACTGACTTCATGTTGTGACATTTTCCATTCTTACAAAAATCTTCATCATAAACACAAGGTATCAGATTTCAATTGTCTCAGTTTTACATTCTCCCGCTGTAGTTTGTTGACCTTTTCAGTATTCTAAGCAAGATTTTGAAAGAGCTGACCATTCCCTTCTCTTCCTATTAAAAAGTACAGTAACCTGTTGCAGGGATTGAAATGACTGGCCAACTGAGATGAAGAATTTTAAAAAGGTCAAAATACACACTATATATTTCACAGTGTTTATAAAGCATTTTTAATATGTGCTTTAACTATTTTTTAAAAATAAAATCTAAACTAATGGTACAAATAAAATAGAGCATGGCCTGAGGAATGCTCTTTCTGAAGACAGTCTAACTTGTTTTTACAGCCTTTGACTTCTGGTCAATTTAGAGCATTGGTATTTATATAATCTCATGTCAGAATAATAACTTTTGATCCTGTTAGGCAACTATTTATAGTTTTCCTGAGTCCTGGAATACTTACATCTCTGGGAGTCTACTCTGCTATATAGAATTTCCAGACAAAAAGGTAAAACTCATTCAAATAAGAGACATTAAATTTTCTGCTTCTTCAGCAACACTGCAAGAATTTTCATTTAACAAAGTGTCAGCATCAGCAATACCATTATCAATGGACATCTGGTTTTCATTCTCATATACATAGGCAGCAAATTTAAGGTCCGATTTAGCATATTCAGTGAAGCAAATGTGTTTGGGAGGCATACTGGAGGAGGTGGATGAGCTTCCATACTTTTTTTTGAGGCAGAATTGAATTTTAAATTAGTTACATATTAAAAAGGCACATACATTAGAAAGCAGGACTTGTGCTACCGTGGGGATTTTAAAACATAATGTTTGTGATGGATATAAATGTCATGAATTCTTCAATACAACAATCATGCAACATTGTGTCTATTCTCTTTGTATTTAGTACCTGCAAGTGCCAAAGGTCACAGCTGGTGCCTAAATACTCGACTGTACAAATACTGAATTGAAACAAAGAGTAGGAATTAGATATCAAAATATATTTTCTACTTGTAGCATGTGAAATCTAAGTACAGATGTCATGGGACCTGAGAAAGGGGAGTGGCAAGAATAATGTAAATTTAAAAAATTATCTTGACAGAAGTTTAGTTATATGTGGAAGGAAATCTATTTACCCTCAAATTTGACATTTAAAATTTTAAGAATGAAGTTATTTTGATCTATGAGTCAACATATTGCATCTTCTAATACTGAAATTTCAAAGAAGCGA
>NW_012138747.1:2830376-2841023 GCF_000956105.1 Propithecus coquereli
AAAAAATTTACAAAATATCTACTACCAAGTTCATGTGCTGAATTGAGAGGGAAATAGAAGCTTGTATAATAGACTGTCTCTACCTTGAAAAAGTATATGATCTAAAAAAGCAGTTAAGACACACTGGAAATACCTTATATGAGTAGAGTGTTTTCTATTTTTCAAAACAATATTTAGTTATTCATATGTGGTCAAATAATATTGAGTTATAATTATGGGCCACCAGAAAACACTAAAAAATAGTCCTCGAACATAATTGGGGGTACACAATTGCTCTACCACAACTTACAAAGTGGTACAGATGTGACAGTGACAATGTGCAGGAAGAACAGACTGAAACTAGTATAATTGCTGATACAGAAAAATAAGTGTAAAATCATTACATTATTACTCATGGTTAAAAAAGGGAGGTATAAATTAAAATTCAAATATTCTGCCTCATAATCCCTCTCATGACAACCACTATTTGTTAATTAATAAACTTAATTTTTAAAGCAGTTTAGAGTCATAGCAAAATTGAATGGAAAATACAGAGAGTACCCCTATAACCCATGTCCCCATGTGGGCATAACCTTCCCCATCATCAATATCCTGCAAAAGAGTGGTATATTTGTGACAGTTGATAAACCTACATTGACACATCATTATCACCCATAGTACATGAAGAACACTGTTGCCTGAGGGTAACACATCTGGTGTTGTTCACTTTATAGGTTTTGACAAATGTATACAGACATACTTCAGAGATATTGGAGGTTTGGTTTAAGATGACTACAATATAGAGAATATAACAACAAATAGAATCATATGAGTTTTTTGGTTTCTCAGTGAATATAAAAGTTATGTTTACACTATGCTATACTCTGTTAAGTGTGCAACAGTATTATATTTAAAAACGTATATACTGTAATTTAACAATATTTTATTGCTGAAAAATGTTAGCAATCATCTGAGCCTTCAGCAAGTCTTATCTTTTTGCTAATGGAAGGTCTTGCCTTGATGTTGATGGCTGCTGACCGATTGAGGTGGTGGCTGCTGAAGGTGTGGTGGCCATGGCAATTTCTTAAAATAAGACATCAGTGAAGTCTGCCATTTTGATTGATTTTTCCTTTCAGCAAAGATTTCTCTATAGCATACGATGCTATTTGATAGCATTTTACCCACAGTAGAACTTCTTTCAAAATTAAAGTCAATCCTCTCAAACCTTCCCACTGCTTTATCAGTAAGTTTATTGACTCTAAGTCTTTTTTGTCATTTCAACAATGTTCACAACATGTTTACCAGGAAAAAATTCCATCTCAAGAAACCACACTCTTTGCTTTTCCATATAAAATGGACTCCTCATCCATTCAAGTTTTACCATGAGATTGCAGCAATTCAATCACATCTTCAGGCTCCACTTCTAATTCTAGTTCTTCTGCTACTTCCAACATTATCTGCAGTTACTTCCTGCCTGAAGTCTTGAATCCCTCTGATTCATCTATGAGTGTCAGAATCAACTTTTTCCAAACTTCTACTATTGTTGATATTTCATCACCTCCCATGCACCACAAATGGTCTTAATGGCATCCGGAGTGGTGAATCCATTCCAGAAAATTTTCAATGTGTACTTTGCTCACATCCATCAGAGGAATCACTATCTGTGACAGCTAGAGCCTTACCAAATGCATTTCTTCAAAAACAAGTATAGAAATTTGAAATTACTCCTTGATCTCTGAGCTATAGAATGGATCTTGTGCTAGCAGGCATGAAAAAAAAAAACATACATTGTCTTGTATATCTCCATCAGAGCTTGTGGGTGGCCAGGTGAATTTTCAGTGGGCAGTAATATTTGAGAGGAATCTTTTCCGTTGAGCAAAGTTCTCAACAGTGGGCTTAAAATATTCAGTAAACCATGCTTTAAAAGATGTACTGTCATCCAGCCCTTGTTGTTCCATTTATAGAGCAAAGGAAGAGTAGATTTTCCATAATTCTTAAGGGCCCCAGAATTTTTAAAAGGAAAAATGAGCATTGGCTTCAACATAAAATGACCAGCTGCATTGGCTCCTAACAAGAGATTCAGCCTGTTCTTTGAAACCAAGCATTGACTTTTCCTCTCTGGCTATGAAAATCCTAGTTGGCATCTTCTTTCAATATAAGGCTATTGTCTACATTGAAAATCTGTTGTTTAGCCAACTTTATTAATCATCTTAGCTAGATTTTCTCAATAGATTCCTGACACATCTACATTAGCACCTGCTGCTTCACCTTGTACTTTTATGTTATGGAAATGGCTTCTTTCCTTAAACATTATGAACCCCTAACCTCTGCTAGCTTCCAACTTTTCTTCTGCAGCTTCTTCATCTTTCCCAGCTTTGGTAAAATTAAAGAGCATTAGATCTTGCTCTGGATTAAGCTTTGGCCTAAGGGAGTGTTGTGTTCATTTGCTCTTCTATCCAGATCACTAAAACTTTCTCTATATCAACAATAAGACTATTTTGTTTTTTTATCATTTTTGTGTTCATTACAGTAGCACTTCAAATTTCTTTCAAGAACTTTTCCTTTTCACTCATAACTTGGCTGTTTGACACAATGGATCTAGCTTTCAACCTGTCCTGGCTTTCACCATGCCTTCCTTGCTAAACTTAATCATTTCTAGCTTTTGGTTTAAAGTAAGAGACATACAACTAACTCTTCCTTTCACTTGAATACTTTGAGACCCTTGTTGGCTTATTCATTGGCCTACTTTCAATATTGTTGTGTCTCAGGAAATAGAGAGCCCTGAGGACGGGGAGAGAGATGCGAAATGGCCATTGAGTGAAGCAGTCAAAACACACACGTCATTGATGGATTAAGCCGGCCATCGTTCATGGGTGCACTTCATGATGCCTCAAAACAATTACAGTGATAACATCAAAGATCACTGATCAGCTATCACCATAACACATATAACAATAACGAAAAAGTTTGAAATATTGTGAGATCTACCAAAATGTGACACAGAGACTTGAAGTGAGCACGTGCTGTTGGAAAAATGATGCCCATAGATCCATAGACTTTTTTAATGCTGAGTTGCCACAAACCATCAATTTGTAAAAATATCTGTGAAGCACAATAAAGCAAAGCACAATAAAACAAAATATACCTGTAATTACATATATCTACCAATGTAGTCTCTGTGCTATGCTTATACATCCTCCCCATTTTTCATGGCTTAATAGTTTATTTCTTTTCTATTGAATTGTCTGGATGTACCAGAGCTTATTTATCCATTCACCTACAAAGGAATATCTTGGTTGTTTCCAAGTACTGGAAATTACAAATAAAGCCTCTGTAAACATTTATGTACAGGTTTAGTAAATACCAGGGGGCCACAATAATGCATTGTATGGTAAGACTATATTCAGTTTTTAAAAATTATAATGGGTGCATAGTAGTCGTATATCTTTGTAGAGTACATGTGATGCTGTGATACAGGCATACAATGTGAATTAATCAAACCAGGGTTAATAATTACTTCATCACTTCAGGTATTTATCATTTCCATGTGTTAGGAACATTCCAATTCCACTCTTTTTGTTATTTTAAAGTATACTGTAACTTATTGTTGATTATAGTCATCCTACTCAAACATGATGAATCTTTTTAATATGCTGTTGAATTCAGAAGTTTGCTAGTATTTTTTTGGGGATTTTTGCGTCTATGTTCATCAGAGATATTGCCCCAATTTTTTCTTTTCCTATTGTGTCTTTGGTTTTGGTATCAGAGTGATACAGGCCTCATAGAAGTATTCCTTCCTCCTTGATTTTTTGGAATGGTTTAAGTAGGATTGGTATTAGTTCTTCCTTGAATGCTTGGTAGAATTCAGGAGTAAAGCCTTCAGGTCCTAGGCTTTTCTTTGATGGGACACTTTTTATTACTGCTTCTGTCTAGTTACTTGTTATTGGTTTATTAAGGTTTTGGATTTCTTTCTGGTTCAATCTTGGTAGGTTGTATGTGTCTAGGAATTTATCCATTTCTTTTAGATTTTCCAATTTATTGGCATATACTTGCTCATGGTACTCTCTAAGTATCCTTTGGATTTTTGCAGTATCAGTTGTAATGTTTCCTTTTTCATCTCTGATTTTATTTATTTGGCTCTTCTCTTTGTTTCTTAGTCCATTTAAAGATGTGTAAATTTTATCTTTTCAAAAAACCAACTTTTCATTTTGTTGATCTTTTGTGGATTTTTTTGTTTCAATTTCACTTATTATTTCATTCATCCTTATTATTTCATTTCTTCTACAAATTTTGGGTTTGGTTTGCTCTGGTTTTTTCAGTTCTTTGAGCTGCATTAGGTTAGGTTGCTTATTTGAAGCTTTTCTAGTTTTTTGATGTAGGCACTTACTACTATAAACTTTCCTATTATTACTGCTTTTTCTGTAACCCATAGGTTTTGATATGCTGTGTTTTCAATGTTTTTTCTACAAATTTTTAAATTTTGTTCTTAATGTTTTCATTGACCCATTGAAAGTATATTGTTTAATTTGCACGTGTTTGTCTGTTCTCTGATATTTCTTGTTATTGATTTCTAGTTTTATTAATTGCGGTTTCAGAAAATATGTGGTAGGATTTCAATTTTTTTTGAAATTATTAAGACTTGTTTTGTGGCTTAACATATATTCTGTCCTTGAGAATGATCCATGAGCTGAGGAGAAGAATGTGTATTCTGCAGCTGTTGGATGAAATATTCTGTAAATATATATTAGGTCCTTTTAATCCATAATACAGATTAAGTTCAATATTTCTTTGTTGATTTTCTGTCTGGATGATCTGTCCAATGCTGAAAGTGGAGTGTTGAGATCTCCAACGATTATTATACTGGGATCTATCTCTCTCTATTTAGCTTGAGTAATATTTGTTTTATATATATGGGTGTTCCAGTGTTGAATGCATATGTAATTTAGCCCTTGCTGAATGATCTCTTTATCATTATACAATAACCTTTATCTCTTTTTACAGTTTTTGTCTTGAAATCTATTTTATCTGATAGAAGTATAGCTATTCTTGCTCTTTTTTGGTTTCCATTTGCACGGAATATCTTTTTCTATCCCTTTATTTTCAATTTATGTGGGTATTTATAGGTGAAGTGTGTTTCTTGCAGAAAACGTATCTTTTTTTTTTTTAATCTACCTAGCCACTCTATGTATTTTGATTGGAGAGCTTAGTCCATTCACGAATTCAATGCTATTGACAAGTAAGGATTTACTACTGCCATGTTGCTATTTGATTTCTGATTGTTTTGTGGTCCTCTCTTTCTGTCTTCCTTCTTTCCTATCTTCCTTTATTAAAAGTAATTTTCAAAACAATAAATGTTGGCATGGATGTGGAGAGATAGGAACACTTATACACTGCTGATGGGACTGCAAACTAGTGCAACCTCTGTGGAAAGCAATATGGAGATACCTTAAAGAGATACAATTAGAAGTACCATTTGATCCAGCAATACCATTACTGGGCATCTACCCAAAAGAACAAATGATACTGTATAAGAAAGACACCTGCACCCGAATGTTTATAGCAGCACAATTCACAATTGCAAAGATGTGGAAACAACCCAAGTGTCCATCAATACATGAGTGGATTAATAAAATGTGGTATATGTATACCATGGAGTACTATTCAGCGTTAAGAAACAATGGTGATATAGCACTTCTTGTATACTCCTGGATAGAGTTGGAACACATTCTACTAGGTGAAGTATCCCAAGAATGGAAAGACAAGCACCACATGTACTCACCATCAAATTGGTATTAACTGATCAACACATAAGTGTACATATAAGAATAACATCTATTGGATGTCTGGCAGGGGGGAGGGGGCAGGGGAGAGGAGGGGATGGGTATTTGCATACACAAAGAGTGCAGTGTGCACCATCCAAGGGATGGGCACACTTGAAACTCAGACTTGGAGGGGAGTGGGGAGGCAAGGGCAACATCTGTACCCCCATAATATGCTGAAATAAAAATAAAAATTAAAAAAAAGTAATTTTCTCTGGTAATGTGTTTTAATTTCTTGCTTTTTATTTTTGTTGTATTTGTTGTAGGCATTTGATTTGAGCTTACAATGAGGCTTGCAAAAATTTCATAACCAATTATTTTAAACATATGACAACTCTGCTTACAAACAAACAAACAAGCAAAGAGAAATCTAACAGAAATTCTACCTTTAACTCCATCCCTCCTCTGCTTTTTAAGTTTTTGTTGTTTCCATTTTTGTCTTTTTATGCTATCTCTCAAAAAGTTGTTGTAGTTATTTTTCATAGGTTTGTCTTTTATTCTTCCTACTCAAGATATAAATGGTTTATACACAAAATTACAACAATAGAGAATTCTGTATTTATGTACTTACTGATATCAATGATTAGTATATCTTCAGTTGAGTTCTTATTGGTCATTATTGTCTTTTTCTTTCCTATTGAAGAACTCCTTTTAGCATTTCTTATAGGACAGTTGTAGTGTTGATAAAATCCCTCAGCATTTGTTTGTCTGGGAAAGTCTTTATTTCTGCTTCATCTTTGAAGGATGTTTTTGCACAATACAATATTCTAGGGTTAAGATTGTTTTTCTTCAGCACTTTGAATATGTCATGCCACTCTCTCCTGGACTGTAAGGTTTCCACCAAGAAGTCTGTTGCCAGACATATTGGAGGTCCTTCATATGTTATTATTTTTCTTTTTTCGTGCTTTCCATAGGACCTTTTCTTTTCCTGTGACCTCTGAAAGCTTGATTATTAAATGCCATGAGGTAGTCTTGTTTGGGTTAAATCTGCTTGCTGTTCTGTGACATTCTTGTACCTGAATATTGATATCTGCTTCTAGATTTGGAAAGTTCTCTGTTATTATTTCTTTGAATAAACTTCCTACCCCAATTTCTCTCTCTTTTCTCTTTCATGGCAATAATTCTTAGAATCGCTCTTTTGAGGCTATTTTCTGGATCTTGTAGATGTGCTTCATTCTTCTTTATTCTTTTTTCTCTTCTTACTGTGTATTTTCAAATAGTATGTCTGCTAGCTCACTAATTCTTTCTTCTGCTTGATCAATTCTGTGGTCAAAAGACTCTGATACATTTTTCAGTTTGTCAATTGAATGTTTCAGCTCCAGAGTTTCTGCTTGACTTTTATGTTATTATTTCAATCCCTTTGTTAAATTTCTCTGATAGGCTTCTAAATTTTTTCTCTGTGTTGCCTCGAAGCTCATTGAGCTTCATGAGGACAACTATTTTGAATTCTTTGTCTGGCAGATCCCATATTTTCATTTAATCTTCATAGTCTAGGCTTGTTTGAACCTGTCCTTCTTGAGAAGGCCTTCCAGATATTCAAAGGTAATTGAGTGTTATAATCTAAGTCTTCGGTTACTGCACCCATATCAGCACTGGGGGGTCCCCAAGCCCACTAATGCTGTGACTCTTGCAGATTCCTGGTGCTACAGCCTTGAGTAAGACATGGGAGAATTCTCTGGATTACCAGGCCAAGTATTACACTGTCTTCCTTCACTCTCTCTGCTGGGCTTTTGGAGTTGCAGATGAAGTGATATGGGTGCTCCCCCATGTCCACCAGAAGAAGGTCATACTTTAAGCAAGTCCAGTGTCACCCAAAGCCCATGGTGACTGTTGCCTGACTACCTCTGATGTTTATTCAAAGCCCAAGGTCTCTTCAGTCAGTAGATGGTGAATGCTGCCAGGACTTGGACCTTTCCTTCATGGCATCGTGTTTCCTTCTAGCCCAGGGTGGGTTCAGAAATGCCATCCAGGAACTAGGGCCTGGAATCAAGGGCTTCAGGAGTCTGTTTGGTACTTTATTTTACTGTGGCTGAACTGGTACCCACGTATCAAAACAAAGTCTTCCGAACTCTTCCCTTCCTTTTCTCCAAGTGGAAGGCCACTCTTCCTAAGCCACACTGCCTACAGTTGGGGGGGGGGTGGTGACACAGGCACTTGGTTCTTCCGAGGGTACTTGCTTGCATGGATAGTTGTTGAATTTGGAGTTGATGCAGAGAGATAATCCCTGGAGGTTCCTATTCCACCATCTTACAAAGAATATGTTTATTTTTTATACAAACTGTCAAGCTGTCTTCCAAAATACCAATTTTCTTTTCCTACCTACAATGAATGTGAGTTCCTGTTGCTCCACATCCTCACCAGCATTTGGTGTTGTCAGTTTTGGACCTTGGTCATTCTAAAAGGTATATAGTGGTGTCTCAATACTGTTTTAATTTGCAATTTCCAAATTACAAATGATGTTGAAAATCTTTTCGCACACTTACTTTCCACCTGTATGTATTCTTTGGTGAAATGTCTGTCAGGTCTTTTGCCCGTATTTTATTTGTGTTGTTCATTTTCTTTTTGTTGAGTTTTAAGAGTTCTTAATGTTTTTTAGATAATAGCCTTTTATCAGATGTCTCTTTTGCAAATATTTTCTCCCAGTCTGTGGCTTGTCATCCCATTATTTTGGCATTGTCTTTTGCAGAGAATAAATTATAGAATTTTATTGAAGTCCGGGTTATCAATGGTTTCATGGATTGTACTCTTGATATTTTATCTAAAAATTCATTGTCATGCTCTAATCATTTAGATTGTCTCCTTTGTTATCATCTGGTTTGACAATTTTTCATTTATTAATACATTTAGGCCTATGATCTATTTTGAGTTAAATTTGTGAAATGCATAAGGTCCATATCTAGATTCTTTTTTTGCTTGTGGATTTCCATTTTTTCCTGCACCATTTATTTAAAAGACTATCTTTGTTCCATTGTATTGCCTTTAGTCTTTTGTCAAAAGTTAGTTTACTATTTTTATGTAGGTCCATTTCTGGGCTTTCCTTTGTGTTCCATTGATCCATTTTCCATTCTTTAGCCAATACCACACTCTCTTGATTACTGCAGGTTTATAGTAATTCTTGAATTTGAAGAGTATCAGTCCTCCAACTTTGTTCTTCAATATTGAGTTGACTATTTTGGGTATTCTGCCTCTCTCTCTAAACTTTACTGTAAGTTTCTCCTTGTCCATAAAATTTAATTGAGGTTATATTGAATCTATATTGAAAAGTGGGATGAGAAACTGTTATTAAAACTAAAACAACAGACCCTGTTTTAAGGGATAGTATGTGACAGAAAAAAATATCAATATTCTAAATTCTTTTGAGACTGTGTATATGTGTATACACATATGTGTGCATATACATGCATATGTGCATACATGCACATGTATGAGTATATATATATGTTGACATCATTCATGACATTGACTCATGACAGTAATTATACTGTCTATACAGAGACGTTTGATAGTACTCATATATCTACTACCCCTTCTTTGTGAAAACGCATATACATATATGGATGCAAAGACCTCTTGCAATAATTTTAATTTCCCTCAAGACTTGAAAAGCACTTTAAAATCAATAATACAAAAAAGTACTCATTAAATTATGGGTTATGACTGAAGAATTGTATCAATACATTGTCTCGGATTATGTTGTCAATTTCAATATACATACTAACTTTTCAACTGGTTAAATCACTTATTTTGTGAGGATAATCTAAAGAATGTGTTAAATTAGTAGAAACAGCTATATGCATTTGACATACATGATGACGTTTTTATAAACATTTTTATGTGCTCCTGTGGTCTTCAAACATTTCTGCAATTAGAGCTTATGACTCAGAGATGTACTGAAAATAACAGAAGACTGGCCTTCTGGTGACATAAGTCAATCCTCTCTCTACAACTCATCAGCCCTCGACTGAATCACTTTCATGCTTGGTTATCCTATCTGCAAAATAAGGAGATTGACTCTAATGATGCCTAAGTCACTTCTGTCTCTAATATTCAATAACTAATGATTCTGTGTGATTACCCTCCCCATGCATACAAATTCATCATAATTATAAAGAGCAAGAAGTATAGTGTTGCAGATCTGGGTTTCAATCAAATATTTAATTTTTAGAAAGTAATATCTTTTGTGGTAGACATACATTTATTAATATTCTGCATTTAGTTCATTTTCATTTTGTTTTTTCCCATAAAATTCAAGTAATTTTCAAAACAAAAGTAGATCCAGGGTACTTAAGATGGTTGGTTACACCAAGTGGTACCTTTTCATTTTTAAATCTACTTAAAAAAAAAAAAAACACTACTTGGTTTTTTAGGAGGAAAAAGGCAGATTTTTATCTCGTCTTGATCTCTATCTATCTATCTATCTATCTATCTTTCTCCTCTTATTCTCTCTTAGAAAGAGGCAATCCACATTTTATTTCTAACAAATTTGATTTCTTTACCTTCAGGATTTCTTCTCTGAATTCACTATCTATACACTCACCTATATTCTCCATTATTAAATAATATTTCATGTGATTTAGATGTGCTTACATGACTTATTCAAACCTCTATAGGTTTTTAATATATAGTGCAAAGTTATATCATGTTAATCAATTAAATATGACTTTTCTTATTCTACCTAGATATTAGACAGTGGACACTGTCAGAAAGATGATTTTTTATTATAATGTAATTAGAAAATTTGTTTCAATTTACAATGACTTCTTCCAAGAATGTATCTTAATGAGGACTACGGGTGTCATATTTAAAATAAAATTGAGAAATGATTTAGTATTTTTCAATTAGAATGATG
>NW_012138747.1:2845103-2846895 GCF_000956105.1 Propithecus coquereli
TATACAACATACATAAAGGGGGTAGGGCAGTATCTACAGGATAAAAGGCATACATTATTTTTATTTTTTAATATTAAACAGATGGGTATTATGTTATGCTAACTTTCTAAAATAAATAAATTAATTAATTAATTAAAATTAGTATGTTGCTGAGCTTGAAATAAAATAAAATTACTAGTGGAGAGATAATAAAAAGAAAATTACAGTAACACTTTTTAACAGGGTGGTTAAAAATTAAGCAGAGTTTTCACTGGAACATGCTAGGGAAAATAGAGTCTGGGGAATTAACATTTGTGCACTGGGCAACAATAGTAAAAGAGCCCTAGAAACTGTTGAAAGGAAGGAATGTTAACTTGACATATAAACCTAAATCTGGAGCACACAAAGTAACTATTACCCTTCAAGTAATCTAGAAAAAAAACAAGACAAAAATGTGGCTGGAAACCAAGGGAATCATTAAGGAAATTGGTTTCTCTATGCCATCTCAAGGTGGAATAGTAAAACTAATTGTTTACCTTGGGAATTGAAACCCTCAGCCTGTGCTCACACTGGAATATGATTTTAATTTACATTACTCATGCAGCCCAAAAAACATCAAGTTGAGAAATTAACTCAAGTATTTCAAAGTTACTACAACCACTCTGGCATCTGACAAAAGCAATTACCAATACTTTCTGAAAAATGGAATCTTCATTACAGGTCTCTTAACATTCCCCAAAATTGAGTTTCATAAAATGTGAGCTCATAATAAAACATTACCAAGCCCAAGAAGAAACATGCTACCATGAGAAAAAGACAATAAATAAGAGGTTTACATTCTGAAGGACTTTAAAATTAAAAAGATTATTTGCTGAACATAAATTACATAAGGAGCGAAAAATAAAGTTTCTTTGTAATTTATGACCTCCATTATGTGGGATTGTGGTTGTGTTATGTGTGTTGTCTGGACAACTTCAAGTCAAGATTTATTTTAATATTGGTTAGCATTGTCCCAGTAGCTTGATAGATAAAAACACAAATCTTCTGGAGAAATGAACTTTCCAATAAGAACTTACTTTGATAATTATGGGAAGGAATATGTACTGACAGTCAAAATGCCACAGATAGGCATGAGTACGTGCACACTCACACACACACACACTCTTAAACTTGGACAATCACAAGGAAACAAGGCATCCTGAAAGAGAGTCAACAGAAAAAAAAAATTCAGCATAATAATTTTTCTAATATTTCAAATATAGGAATTATCAAAGGCAAAATAAAATAAATATAATATTCAAACAAAAAAGAAGGAAATAAAAATATATAGGAAACACAATGTTTTGAAAGAAAAAGGTCCAGTATTTAAAAAACAACAAAGTAAAACTTCCAAAACTATAAAATATAACCATTCATTCATGCATAAATAAAAATCTTAATAGAGGTATTAATATAATATATGCCTCATATGATTCTAGGTCATGGAGACAACCAGAAAGAAAACAAACAAAAACCCCATTCATTTGTTGATTAGATTTCAGGATAGTGGGTGGGAAGGAGAAACACAAGCAAAACAAAAGCTATATATAATATTGAAAGGTAATAAGTTCCACAGTGAAAAATAGATCAGAGATGAATGGTAGACAGCACTTAGAGAAGAAATGCATCTATAAATAGGTTGCTTAGGAAAAACCATAAAAATTACATCATTTCACCCAAGACTTGAAAAAGGCAAAAGGTGAGGAAGCAAGATATAAAGATTGATGACTATATGGATCAGGAGACCAAATTGGGCCTGTGACATTCTTTTGTA
>NW_012138747.1:2846945-2850581 GCF_000956105.1 Propithecus coquereli
ATGATTTAGTATTTTTCAATTAGAATGATGCCAGTGTAATCTAATATTAATACAAATTTTTCATGAATTCCTGAATCCTCTCTTAAAAAAGTTAATTACTCAGTATTGATTTACTATCCTAATTAAATGTACAATAAATAATTTAGAGGACCTTAAAGTAATTACCATGCAAAGAGTTTGCATAATTGATTACAATTTATAGACAATAATTATTGTAATTTTTTGTCTTAACTTGATCTATTCAGTAGAAATAACTAGAATGAACCAAGTGTTATCATATAATCCCTCTAATCCCAGGAAATAGTCTATGAATTTCAGGAAGAATGTTCTTTCTTTCAGACCACAGGGGTATTGTTTAATAAATTGCCACTTCAATGTGTTAAATAATGCCCCAATGGACTGACAGAGAAGACTTGTTTCTAAAACTCTACTTTGTACTGTGGGAGCAGTTTACTCACCTGACAAGTGCTGACCTGATGCATCATATTCTAAAATGCCAGCAGATTGATACGAGTTTAATTGATAGCAAATGAATGCTACAAAGACTACTTTTTTCTTTTTTCACTTCCAAACATTAGGTACCCAATTCACCAGTGTATGATTTTACAAAACAGACAGCTTATTAGGGCACAGGGACTTGGTATGACATTATAGCTCAACAGCTCTTTTCAGGATTTATTATGTGATATGACGCAGATTTAAAAAAAAAAAATCAGTTCAAGTGTTGTCACTTAAAACAAATTAAGTTTCTGATGAGCCATTCTCTTTTTTAACATATTTTTGCATGATGAATATTTTACAAAATAGAGAAAATATGATACATTACAAAAATAATGCAGAATCTTGTGAAAAATTCTAAGAACTTACTTTATTTTAAAAAAGACCTTTAGAAATGATTTTAGACTTTGCCAAAACGGTTAAGTGCTGGACCATTAACACTGTTCCAGCTCTCTGGAGAAGAAGTGCCATTAGTATCAATTTTCTAATGTGCCCAATAAGGCATTTTAGTGTGATATTAAATATACTCTTTGACACATTCTTTTGGGGCCATTTTAGAAAATGCAAATGAGAGCATCCAGTGAAAGATGTAATAAGTAACTCCAGTCAAGGCTGTTCAAAAGTTTGGACTGGTCCAAAGGGACGATTGAAAAGGAAGTGGGCTATTTGGATGGCAATGAAAGGGAGGGTTCGGAAAGTACATCGCAAATTCTCTTTGCTTTCATTTAACCTTGGCCCAAACCCTGTTTTTCTTTTTATGTAGCTCCTCAAAAGTTCTTTATATTCAGTGCAATATGCAATTTCTAGTGATCAACTTAACCATAATATTTTAAAGATATAAAGGGACTTACAAACCACCTAGTTACCATTCCTTCTAATTAAAGGTGAAGATATTGAATCAAAGAGAAGAAAGGAACCTGGTAAAATAGCATACAGTTAGATAATAACAGATGCAAATTTGAACAAGGAACCTTTTTTTTTTTCTCCTTAAGCCAAGCTATCTTTGAAAATAACCAAACTGGTTTAAAAATTAATATAATATATTTCAAAATATCAGAAAGAATTATAACAGAAATCTCTATTTTTTAATTGAGAAGATGCTGTAATTTTTATTTGATAAATCTGTAAACTTTGTACAAGGGACACAAAAAATACAATTGTTACAATATTTCTTCTACTTTTTAGTAGTGCTTTTGGAAATAATGTTGTTTTTGTATCTAGTAAGCTTTTACTAAACATTTTTTGAACTTAATCTAATGGAATCATACTTTGGAATTGAAAAGTAACATTTCTATTTTGGAGAACATTCAGTCCCTAATTGTTCCATGATAAAACCAAGGACAGATCAACTTTACCATTTAATGACAAAAATATCCATTCTAGAGATAGCTCAGAATATGATGTAGAGGAAATACTATCTACAGGAGGAAGGGGGAAATCCCCCCTTGGTTCTCTGTGAATTATAAGGTGAGAATAAATTATTACAGATGGAGGAAGCAAGAAGTTTTAAAAGCATGCCCTGATTTCTATTCTGTGGGTGCCAGAGTCGGAAAGCATATTATTTAGTCTGAGAAGAAACCTGAAAACAAAAAAGATTTATGATCTATCTAACTGTCTATCAATCATCTTTTGTTTGGTGACCTGAGAAGAGACTGTGATGGAGGGTGGCCACGTGCCATCATGAGTGTAAATAACACAGCAGTGATAGAAGGAAGTGTCCATGGGTGAACTGGAGGTATGCCCCTGGTTCTCTCCTTTGTGCATGCTGTATTCAAGGGATCTGGAGGTAGTCGCATGCCCAGGTGAAGGAATAAGTGTGCAGTGTAATGAGAGGGCCGATGGGCGAGAAAAAGATTATGGTTGCAATAAACAGACCACATTATTCATTGATTTACAACTGGAAGTAAATACTGAGGGTGACAGGATCCAGATGTGGGTGCCAGCATGGCTTTACCAAAGGCCATTTATGACATATCACACCGACCTGTCATTAGTCCGGAGACTGCAAAATTGCATGTGTGGATCAAAGGACACCAGATGCTCTTTGTTCCACTGCTGCTACAGAAATGCATACATCGGATACCCAATCTTTAATCACCATAACAAAAAGAGGAGGAAGTGAAAATGGAAGCATAGAAATTAAACCCACAGAGAATATCTAAACTGAAAGACATTTATTTGTATTTAATTTATACTTGTAAATTAAGGATTTATTTTTTACAATTTATTCCATTACTTCTCAGTAGCATATAAACTCATAAGAAAGATCAGATTAATTATAGACAGTAAAGAAGCTGTATGTTCATTTGAGGTATAGTGGAGTGCATATCTTCAGTGTTCCAATCCAGTATAAAATACAGATAAAATGAAGATAGGTCAAAGACACATTCACAAGAATAGTTATTTAAGGTCATGAAGGAGGATATACATCTACTCTTGCACAGCCCCTAAGTCTCTTGAAACAATAGAACAATTGCTAGAAAAACAGAAAATTTTTATCCATTGATCACATAGTTTGTAGAATCCTCAAAAGATAGAAATCATATGATGTAGAAAACCTCAAAGGAACTATCAACTTGACAAAACAAACACATAACAAACAAACCATAATGTCTATGTATTCAATGAGACAAAGAGAATATAGGAATTAGGATGACTCACTGGGCAGCTGGATTCAGAAAAGCAATATAAGAAGCCTCCTTGTCCCTTCCTTATAATGCTGTTATCCCTGAATCAAGTCAGAGTGCTCGGATTATAGAGTGAGTCCACTGCCCTACCTCAGAGTGATTGCTCCACGGGGATTAGAACCTTCACTGTAGATGAATAGTCATCTCTACACTCTCAATGTCCTTAATGGCTTAAGGACATTTTAAAGACCAAAGAGATGTATTCATAGACTTTTTTTGAGAGTACATAGTCATACACTATTAAGCAGAAAATTTTAATTAAAGATTAAAATTTACAAATCTACACCAAGTGTTTGCAGAAAAAGAACATCATGAAAATAAAACACTAAAGTCAGCAACAGATGAATTAACAATTTAAAAAAAATAATAAATGTAATAAATACAAAAATACTTTGACTTTAGTATAATTAGCTCAGTCAGAGTGACTTGCAAGGATACTAAAGCCATAAAA
>NW_012138747.1:2853241-2860927 GCF_000956105.1 Propithecus coquereli
CCCAAGTCCGAGTTTCAAATATGTCCATCCTTCGGGTGGTGCGCATTGCACTCTTTGTGGATGTATTATTTATAAACGATACCAGGAAAAATTAATCATCTTATGAGAACATAATGAAATTGGGTCTGTGTCTAACACTACACTGAGAAATCAATTTCTAATGGGTTAAATGAAAACATGTAAAAGGTGAAACTTTTAAGACTTCTAGAAGAGAATGTAGGAAAATATGTTTATTACTTCAGGGTAGAAGAGGATTTCTTAATCAAAAGCAAAATGTGCTAACCATAGAAGAAAATATTAATAGAACTAACTATATTAAAATTAATATTAATAACAGTTTATCAAACTACAGCAAAAAGACAAGTTGTATAAGTAAAAAGGTGGAAGATAATTGTAACACATTCAAAACAACCAGGAATTAGTATATTGAATATATTAAGAATTCACATCAATACATAAATATAAGACAAGTAGCCCAGCATAACCTAGGCAAAAGTCATAAACAGGAGTTTGTTCTGATAGGGCAACAAGATTAGCATTTAAAGATATGGAAAGAAGGCAAATTAACTCTGTAAAGATACACTATTTTTCACAAACTAGGTCGACAAAAATTAGAAATTTTGGTTAAGGATGTGCATCAATGAGAACACTGCATACTGATATTGGGAGTACAAATTAATGCAAATATTTTCAGAAACTATTTGTCTCTTGCTTGTCAAATTTAAAATCTGTATAATCTACAACATTGACATTACAGTTTTGGATATTTCTTAGTTTAAATTTCTCTAGAAGCAGACTCTGAATCAAGGATAAAAGTGGAAGTCATTTATTTGAGAATTAATTGCAGGAAACATCAGTAAGACAGCAGGAAACTGAGACAGAGAAAGGAGGAAAGCCAGTAAAAGGTGGATTATAAAGCAAGTTACCACTGTAGACAACTGGAGCATCATGATACTGGTAAACTCAGAGGCAGAACACGCTTTAGGGTCATCCCACCTGAGGTGGGGTGAATGTGCAGCAACAGGCATTATTTATACACCAACTTCCATCAGCCACTGAGTTCTGCTCCCCAGCATCATTAATTTCCCAGAACTTCTGACCTGCTGAGAGGCAGAACATGCGTCAAAAGCGAGAGAAAATCCTCTGGCAAAGGTACGCATCAGCTTGTGTGTGAAAGTTAGATCCCCATGGATAGAAAAGGTAAAGGCTGAGGTATACAAAGGTAGCATTAATAGCGTATGTATCAGAGAATATCCTGCATGTGTAAGAATGTAGCAGAATGTTCACAGAAGCATCACTCATGGTAGATAGCAATCACAAAAAATTGGATTCTCAAATCAAACTAAAATGAAGAAGAGATCTTACAATATCCAGTTTTACTAGTAATTCAAGGATACACTAAATCAACAAACTAAGATAAAGCGGGCTGAGGTCTGGGACATTGATACTGGCTCTCCAGGCCCTCAAATGATTTTTGAAATAGTAAAGTTATACAACATACATAAAGGGGGTAGGGCAGTATCTACAGGATAAAAGGCATACATTATTTTTATTTTTTAATATTAAACAGATGGGTATTATGTTATGCTAACTTTCTAACGGATGAAAAACAGCAAACAGATAAAAATATCAAATCTCTAATGCCCGCTAATCTATATGAAATAATAAAATAATCAATTTCTGTAAAAATAATCAATAAGTATTGTGGTAAAATGGATCTTTAAATCATTTAAAAATAAAACCAATATGAAGATATATATTTCAGTTTTGATTTTCAGTGTACTCCAAATATTAAACATCACAATTTTCATGATTGGTATTGCATGGTTCAAGTAGCTCATACTTATATTACACAGAAAAGTTTGTTCCCATACTGAAAAAAAAGGAAAGTTCACATTTTCTGTTAATCTCCTGAAAGTCTCAGTAGAAACTACTGCTTTTCTCTATCGAGAATATAGATTGATTAAAATTCCCTAACTCTAAAGTCATGATTTTACAAAAATTTCCTTTCCACTAGCCTTAAGGCCATTCCATGACATTGTTAATTCTACCAATAGCATGAAATGATTAACATTATGTAGACTAAAGTCATGATTTTGATCAACTTTCT
The DNA here is from genome assembly GCF_000956105.1 of Propithecus coquereli. Taxonomy (NCBI): domain Eukaryota; kingdom Metazoa; phylum Chordata; class Mammalia; order Primates; family Indriidae; genus Propithecus; species Propithecus coquereli. The sequence goes on from NW_012138747.1 coordinate 2,855,352, forward strand.
AGGGAAATATATTCTGAAATCATTTCAGTATGGGGTTCAGGATGATTTGATTTCATTATCTTTAATATACATCCAAATATTACTCAAATAAATTTTAGTGAACAAAGTAAGCCTGTGATTAAAAGATGACAACTAATCCACTCAAGTATCAATGGGCACTTGGATTGTTTACACATCTTTGCAACTGTGAATTGTGCTGCTATAAACATACATTCTAGTGCAGATGTCCTTTTTATAGAATGTCTTTTTTCCTTTAGGTAAATACCCAGTAGTGGGATTGCTGGATCAAATGTATGTCTACTTTCAGTTCTTTGAGGTATCTTTATACTACTTTCAATAGAGGTTGTACTAGTTTGTAGTCCCACCAACAGCCCATAAATGTTCCTTTCTCTCTGCGTCCACACCAGCATCTGTTGTTTGGTGACTTTTTGATAAAATCTATTCTCATTGCAGTTAGATGATATCTCATTGTGGTTTTCATTTGTATTACCCTGATGATTAAAGACGTTGAGCATTTTTTCAGTTGCTTATTGGCCATTAGTCTATCTTCTTCTGAAAAGCTTCTGTTCATGTCTCTTGCCCACTTTTTAATGGGGTTGTTTGATTTTTTTCTTCTTAATTTTCCTGAGTTCTACACAGATTCAAGTTATCAGCCCTTTATCACATGTGTAACATGCAAATATTTTCTCCCATTCTCTAGGTTGTCTGTTTGTTCTAGTGATACTTTCCTTGGTTGTGCAGAAGCTTTTTAATTTGATCAGGTCCCATTTATTTATATTTGTTGTTGCTGTGATTGCTTTTGGGGTCTTCTTCATAAATTCTTTTCCTAGGCTAAGAGTTTTTCCAACATTTTCTTCTAGAATTCTTATGATTCCATGCCTTAGGGTTAAGTCTGTTATTCATCATGAGTTGATTTTTGTGAGAGGTGAGAGATGCAGATCCTGTTTCAGTCTTCTATATGTGGCTATTCAATTTCCCCAGCACCATTTATTAAATAAGGATGCTTTTCCCTAGTGTATACTTTTGACTGCTTTGTCAAAGATCAGATAACAATATGAGGATGGTTTTATATCTGGATTCTCAGTCCTGTTCCATTGGTCAATGTCTCTGTTTCTGTGCCAGTACCATGCTGTTTTGGTTACTATTGCCTTGTAGTATAGCTTGAAGTCTGGAAGATTGATGCCTCCTAATTTGTTCTTTTTGCTTAAGGTTGGTTTTGCTATACAGCATCTTTTCTGGTTCCACATGAAGCATGGTATATGTACACAATGAAGTACTACTCAGCCACAAAAAACAATGGTGAACTAATACCTTTTGTATTATCCTGGGTGGAGCTGGAGCCCATTCTTCAAAGTGAAGTACCACAAGAATGGAAAAGCAGGCACCACATGTACTCACCATTAAATTGGCACTAACTGATCAACATTTATGTGCACATATGGAAGTAACATTTATTTGGTGTGGGGCAGGTAGGGGGGAGGAGGGAATGGGTCAATTCATACCTAATGAGTGTGGTGCACACTTTCTGGGAGATGGAGATGCTTGTAGCTCTGAGTCGGGTGATGCAAACACAATATATGTAACCAAAGTGCTTGCATATTATGAAAGGAAATAATAACAAAAAGATAGTTACATGGACGTAAAAACCTTAACACTTTTAATGCTTAGTTTCCTAAGTAATCAAAAAGCTAATAAAGACAATATGAAGCTCAACAAAAAAAATGAATTATGTTCCAAATAAATCTAATTGTTTTTAGTACTTCAAAAAATAAAAAAATAAAAAAAGATGAAGACTAAAAAAGAAAACTTGAAGCTTTTTAAAATTTATTTTTGCACTTCCAAATACAAGAGATAGTGGCTCTGTTCCTCTCTGCTTCATTGCGCATTATGTTTTAATGCCTGTTGTTTTCATCAAACCTTGTTTCAGTTTCTTTCATGACTTTTTGACATAAAACATTAGAGTAATCTCTACCTGATGAGGACCCTTCAGAGTAAAGCCATTTCTGTTGAATGAACCACCACATGAAGAAAAGTGATTCCAAAGCCGAACTTTATGTCCAAGGAGTATGAGGAGTGGGTAATGTCAGCAATTCTCCACTAAAACAAGTCAACAAGTCTCCATCTCAGCAACCCTGGAAATCACTTTTAGTGAAACTTCCCTGTAGATAGTTTATGTCCTCCTTAGGTGTCTTATGTGAAAGCTGATGACTTTTTCACCCATTTTCCTTGTTCTCAAAAGTTGGTGGTATTTTTTATTCAAGACTATTCTGTTCACTGAGGAGGTTTAAGGCCACTCATTCTCATTTCTGCGTATACATGACAAATACCTACATTTGCTTTGGAAATGATGTTTTGCTCTCCTCATTCATAATGGGACACTGATCAGTTATAAATTTAGAATGTTTCCAGGACAGCAAACTTCCTTTGTAGGTGAAGTGTAATCTTTTTTTTTTTCTTAAATGAGTGCATTTAGTTAAGGAAACTTTATACTTCTAACTTCTTTAGAGAATTATTCACGACCTTTACTCATTTCTGTTCTATTGTTTCCTTAACAACTGAAGCCTTCTATTTATTATTTTTGTTTTCTTTTGGTTGCCATTTATCCTATAAATTAGTAGAATATTAAAATTATGAATTTTGTTTAGATATTCTCATATCTAGACATACCAAAAATGTTCTTAAATCTAGTACAACCAAAAAATCAAATAATCCATGGTCTTAGAGATCCTTTATATTTTGTTAATAATTTTAAAATATCTGAAAATGTTATTTCTCAACTGCCACATAATACATTTTGAGATATAATAATGGTTCTTGAATGAGTATATTACAGTATATGTTTTATTTTTTCTGGTATAGTTGAATTCCTTAACAAGCTACATATTTAACACTTAGAAACACATAAAATAGAGTAACCTGTTTCCTTCAGTATGATTTCCAATTATGACTCAGAATATTCTTTGGATTCATTATATTCCATAATCCTGCCAATTTGCATTATTTACAGTTTTACTTTCCCTTTGGAAGACACAATTCTTTACAAATTCACACTTCATTTTTTGTTTGTAGAAAACAACCATACTGCCAGTAGTATTTTTTGAATTCCTTCTGTAAACTGCTACTTAAATATTGGCGTGGCCAAATGTGCATGCCTTTGGGCAAAGTCAAGAAGCACAATATATAGCCTAGTACAAAGTTACATTAAAATTGTTGCATTTATTTTATTTACATGTAAGATGATGAAATTTTTCTTCTTGGAGGAAAATAAACTGATTCTGATAGCACATGAATGCAGATAAATTTTGTATATCTATAGTATGTTGATATGAATAGAGATAATAGAAATATTAGATTTAATTTACAAAGAACAATCCATTACTGAAAATAAGTGTCTGAATTGTAATTATAATTGATATCATACAATATCATAACTGAATGAGTCTAATATAGTTCTCAACATTACATATGTTATAATGAATCTTTCTCTTTCATTGCAAAATTGTTATAACCCAGCCGTACTGATTTAATTAGTACTAAACAGTATTATTATTTCAGTATATAGGTGTATATATATAAAAATTCTTCTAGTTTAAGTTAAAAATTAATTAACATTATAATAGACTGGAAAGAAAACTTTAAAAGCCATTGACAAGCAATGAATTTTAATGTCACTCTCAAATTATGATCATAACCTTTTGTTTTTATTAATTCAATAGCATGTCTCTAAAAATAACCAAATAGATATAAAGATGTTGTAACTTTTTTAAACAAACTTGTTATAAAACCTGGATGGAGAAGTTAGTATGAAATTAGGGTAAGCAATGTTTTGTATCATATATTTAGAGCTAATGTCATTGTTAATATCTATACTTTTATTAATACATATTTATAATTGCCTTTCATGAAATTGTTTTAAAGAACCATTTGGAAGTATTCATTTTAAAAATCAAAGAATATGTCATAGTATTTTGCCTTTCATAGGAATATCAGAAACTCTACATGGTATCTCTCAATGGTACCTAACAAATTTTTTAACTTTTAATGTGCCAAATATAAAAATATTTTCTCTCCTTTTTCCTCCCTCTTCTTTTTCTTCTACTTTGTTTCATCCCTGTATAAGAATGTCTCTTTCTCTTTTTTCTCTCTGTATTTCCCTCCAGATTTGCACGTGTGAGCATTTGTGTGTGTGCATGCATACACAAACACACACACACACATACACAGAAGAATTAAAAACAGATTTTGAAGGAACAGCACTTGCCTTGAACGCTAGCTATGATTATTGCTAGATGCATGACATTGGGAAAATTACTTACTGACTTTTTATCAGTTTTCTCATCTTTAACAAAGAGATAATGGAAAAACCCTATCTCATCTCACATAATTATAATGAAGTTTGAATGAACTATGTAAAACATTTAAATCAATGCCTAGGACACTGCAAGATTCATTTTTAAATTTTTTCCCCCATAATCAACATACATTGACATGTGAAGAAAATCAAAATTGGATAATATTTACACATATGTCCTTGAAAATGGGAATACCCTCCTTGGTCAAAAACTGAAGTTTTAGGGGGATATTTGTGCAATAGTGAGTAGCTAGAACTTTTCTTGAAAGCCAAGTTAGCACACAATTGCCGGGTATAGTGAGTTTATAGACATTGTAGGTATAGATGTAGATGTAAACATATGTGTGTGTATATACATAGATGTATAAATTGATGTTGCAGCCATTTAATTTAGATAATCAGAACTAAAATAATGATGTATTTTAACTTGGAGAAGATACTTACAACACAGGGATAATTAAATTTAAGATTATGTTATATTAATATATAAAGGGTACATCATCATAATTTTAAAAGAAGGACTTCTTTACCATTGTGCTGGATTTATTGGCAAGGATACACACCAGACACCAGATGTCTATCAGTTGTTTTAACAGCTGTGATTTTTCTGAAACAGCATGGATTCTCACCAACTACAGTTTTTTAATGAATTATTCTAGGATATTGCAAACTGAAACAATATAGTAAACCTTTCAAGATTGAGTAGGCAAGGTACTGCCTAGGCCACAATGACTCCTATTTTGAGAATGTACCTTTGATTATTTGTAATTTCTAACCCCAACATTGCAGTAATCGATTACAGTAGATACCTCATCCAAGTTTGGACTATTAAATTTCTTTTCTTAGGAATTTGGAATCTTGATCGAGTTGCAATTATTCTCTTTTTGTAGCTGGAACTAAACTGATGTAAACCTACAAGTTGAAGAGCAAGCATGTGTGTGGTGTAGAAGCTAGAGAGGTAGCCAGAAGAGAGAAAAAATAAGACAAATCACAGTGGAGTAGAAAAGGAGGACAATGTTGTAGACTCCAGTAAAGAAATGGTGAGAAAATAATTGCTAGATTTCTGGCAGCTTTTAGCTCCTGATCAACATGTTCCTGGATCATAGTTACTAAACTTTTCTTGGGATGCTATATGATACCAGTTGTCTTCTAGTATAATCCATAGTTTTGTTTAAGCAGGCATATTGCAAGTACAGTAATGACTATTATTATGGTAAATTGAATT
>NW_012138747.1:2864999-2865640 GCF_000956105.1 Propithecus coquereli
TCTTTCTTATAGTACGTATATCATTTCTTGAATTATCATATTGAATTTCAATTGAAAGAGAAATATGAGTTGAAAGTGATAGTTACAACACACATCTTTGATTTTTTCCTTAATACTAAAGAGAATTTTATTATTTTGCCATTAAATGTGGTATTGGATCTTATTTAAGATAGATTTTTTTATAACATTAAAAAGTACCTTTCGGAGGAGAAAAAATGGCGGAGTTAGGGTAGCCTCCCAAATCCCTGCTTCCAGAGAGGGAAAGGTAGATCTCTGTCTGCTACACATGATCGGATCACTCTCCTGCGAAAACAGCGAGGTAAATCGGCGGAGATTCAGCGGGGGACACACAAATCAGGAAAAAGAATAAAGCCAACTGGAGATAGGAATACAAAACCTGGAAAGCGCCGACAGACAATAGAGAGCGGAGCGCGAGAGGGCGGCGCCAGCCTGGCCAGTAAGTGCACCGGGACAAGTCCCTCACGAGACAGTGTAGCTTCCCCACTGACTTACAAGCCCACCGAGAGGCAGGGGCTTGTGTGAAGTGGATGTAGAACTGGGTCTGGAAACGTGGGACTCAGCGGAGAGGAGACACGAGTGGGAAGCATCTAGAACTTCCCAGAGCTCCATGTCAGGACTGC
>NW_012138747.1:2865690-2868852 GCF_000956105.1 Propithecus coquereli
AAAATTATTATATTTTTAAAATCTTACATATTGCAAAAATGCTTGAACATTTGAGCTATTACTATCTAGGTGCCTTTTATAATTTGCCAAATATAATTATAGGTTTGTCAATTTCTCCTTGTAATTCTGTCAATTTTTACTTATGTTGATGCTAAATAATTATACATAAGTTCAGGATTGTTATGCCTTCTTAGGAAACAATAACATTTACATTTGTCAGTATTTAATCTGATTTCTTTTTTCACTATTGCATCTACTATTCCAGTCTTTTGAGCCTCTCTTCCTTTTTAGAAAATCATTTTAAATAGGTCCTTTAATAAAGACCTATGAAGTATAAAGTCACCAAGGGTTTGAGAATACAGTCGTGTGCCTTATAACAACATTTCAGCCAGTGGGGACTGCATATGACCGTGGTCCCTTAAGATTATAATGGAGCTGAAAAATTCCTGTTGCCTAGTGACTTCATAACTGTCATAAGGTCATAGTGAAATGCATTAACTTTCCTATATTTAGATACACAAATACATTGTATTACAAAATTGTCTGTAGTATTCAGTACAGTAATATGCTGTACAGGTTGGTAGCCTAGGGTCAATAGGCTATACTATACAGCCTAGGTGTGTGGCAGGCTCTAACATCTAGGTATGTATATTCTGTGATGTTCACACAAAGACAAAATTGCCTAACAATGTATTTCTCAGAATGTATCCCCGTCTTTAGGAAATGCATGACTGTATTTTAATTTTACTTTTGTCCTTGAATGGTAAATGAAATGAATATAGACAACAAGATTGAGAGTTATTTTTCCTAATTAATTTGATATCTCTGTTTATCTATTGTTGCTGCTTAGAAATAAACTGTTAATTTAATATTCATTTGTTTTTTGGAATACTTTCTCCATGTTATTTCTATGTGTTCATTTATGTTTATCTCACTTATTTATTTGTATTTCTTCCTGAGTCCAAAGATTCGAATCTTCAATCAATTCCTTAAATTTCTCAGTAATTCATGTTTGAAATATTATTATGCTATTTTTTCTTTTACCCATTAAACTTTTATTAGAATGACTTTGGAAATTCTCGTGCCATTCCCTAGGTCTCTTGAGCACTACTTTATAATATGAATATCTTTATCTCTTTGTGACATACTCTGGATCATACCCCATACCTGTTTTCCACATCACTTACTTGGTCTTTATCATATCTAATATCCTGCTTATCTCATCCATTAAATATTCAGCATCTCTTGTTTTATTCCATTGTGAGAAGTCCTATTTGTATCTTTTTTAATTTGATTTTTTTCCTTAAGTCAAATTGTTGGTAGATAATGAGGGATTCCTGGTCTCCTAGGGACAAAACTGGGTGCTGTTGCCCCCATCTTGGTCCTGCCCCACCCTAATTCTCCACACCTGGGAGAGGAGGGAATACCCTATGAATCTGCCAGTCAGAACTTGGTGGGCCAGCTGCAAAAGAATGCAGAGGGCTCTCTACCCCACAGGCCAAGCAGCATGGGTACCATAAAGTCTAGAAAGTGACCTAGAACCCACATGCATAGTTAAGGCTCAGGTCATGTGACTCCCAACAGTCCAATCAAAGTGGTTCCATGGTGACCTCTGAACCAGGAGGGAGGTCCCTATCTAGGCACCATAAACGAATACACACACCATAGACAACCCCTCTCTTTGCCCTTCCTTTTGTTTGCCCTGCTGTGACAATGGGTTCGGTCATCATCTGTGGCACATGTATCATTCTCTTTAAACTTTATCTTGCTCTTGCCCTATAGTCCTACCTTTCTCTCCTCAATACAGTTCATTTTCATGCTTGCCTTACTTTGGAGCGTCTCGTCATTCTTCGGCCATGGGTGCACCAAGAACCGACATATCAGACTTAAACCTGGCAAAACTATATTCTTTAAATATATCTTTTATACTTTTTTAACTTTAAGAGTGTCTTTCATAATGTTCTACTGTTTTAAGTTCTGAGAGCGCTGAACATTCCATTTATTCTATTAATTGAGCCTTTTCCTGTTTTTTTTCCATGATTATTTTCATGTATTCACGTATTTCATGTTTCATATATGTCAAGTATTTATTTAATTGTGAGTAGAGATGATGTATTGTATGTAAGTCATATATGTCCCAAATTGTGAAAGTGCTTCCATATTTCTTCAACTATCACCATGTTTTAATAGTTCTAGACCAGCGGTCCCCAACATTTTTGGCACAAGGGACCGCTTTCCCGGAAGTCAATTTTTCCACCAACAGGGTGTGTGTGGGAGATGGTTTCAGGATGATTCGAGTGCATTACATGTATTGTGTAGTCGAACCACTCTGCTAATGATAATCTGTATTTGCAGCCACTGCCCAGCGCTAGCATCACCTCCTCAGGTCCCCCTCAGATCATCAAGTGTTAGGTTCTCATAAGGAACTGCAACCTAGATTCCTCACAAGCACAGTTTACAGTAGGGTTCGGGATCCTATGAGGATTTAATGCCACCATTGATCTGACTAGAGGAGCCACACACAGGGTGATGTGAGCGATGGGGAGTGTCTGTAAATACAGATGAAGCTTCATTCACGCACTGTTCACCTGCTGCTGTGTGGCCTGGTTATTAACAGGCCACAGACTGGGCTGATACTGGTCTGCAGCCCAGGGGTCGGGGACCACAGTTCTAGACTGTTTTTCATATAATTTTACAGCCTATGGATTTCATTGTAAGCAGATAATTTAAATTTTTTTCTGCAATTTTTTTTCTTTGTGTGGGCAAGCCTTGTTTTATTATTATTATTATTTTATACTTTGTTGTTTTGGCTTTGTTTTGTTTTGTTTGTCTTCTACTTCAAATCCATTATAAAGGTTAAGATTCCTTGCTCCTCTTCAAGGTTCTGGATAAGATTTAATTTGTTCTGAACTGTGAAGAAGGTAAAAAAATCTAATGTCCCTGGTTTTGGCTACCATGACTAATATTTAAAAATATCTCAACCCATAGTTCTCTGATCTTAGTGCAGTATGAATCTAGTTTGGGATAATAAACATCAGATTTCCCTAACCATTCTTATTTTAATTTATTTCTGAGTTTCTAGCATCTTGTCACTTTTTAAAAATTCTCCCTAATAAATACCAGTTAATTATAAAATATTTCCTATATATTTCATCTGGAATT
>NW_012138747.1:2870002-2870693 GCF_000956105.1 Propithecus coquereli
GTGAGCGCCACCTCGGGGCCCACGGCAGGTCGCGGGTGCAGAACAGCTCCCTTCCTCTAGCCTGGGAACTCTCGTAGCGAGCTCTGCCCTTCCCGGACGGGGGGGCCACTAGGCCAGGCCCGTTTCTTTGAGCGGTGAATACTGAGTGCCTCCTCTGATTTCTGAGTGCCTCCTTGCCTGTAGGGGGAGGACGCCCACGGAGGCTGAAAGCGCTGGGGCATTGGGCAGTCTGGTGGAGCGCCCCTTCCCACTGGCCAACACCTTCTACCTGGCCTCCGAGCTTGCAGCAGAGAGACACAGAGAGCCACTCTCCCTCTGCGACAAGCACCAGTCCCTGGGGATTTGGCACTGACCAATAGCTGACAGCCCAGTGACTTTCCTCGCCAGACCGGTTCAGGTCACCCAGTACCATTGTATTTCCGCCTCCGGCCAGCTACCAACAGAGAAAGCCCAGCAAGGGATCAAAACAAGCTCCCCAAGTAACCCCTCCCATCAAGAGAGCCCTGGACAACATACTAGCGGCTCCCTCTAGCAGCAGAACAAAACAAAAGTAACGGCGGATCCAGATGGAAAGGACACAGTGAAAGATTTCTGGAAGTATGAAAAATCAAATGGAAAGCACACCCCAAAAGAGGAACACCTGCTCTCTAGCAATGAACACTAACCAGGCCCAGAATACTAAAATGACAGA
>NW_012138747.1:2884328-2902877 GCF_000956105.1 Propithecus coquereli
TGAAAATTATTTGAGCCACTAGTGGGATTACAGTGTGTGATTTTATCATTCTTCTGATGGAAGAATCTAATTTCTCCTGAGCACAGAAATCAGCAAACATTACAGACTGGTGAGATCATAGAAGCCATACTTCTGGTTTTAGGTATTGGTTTAGAGATAGGCATATTACCCAATGTTATTAATTCAGACTCTGTAATTTCCTAAAAGGAATGCTTGGATAGATTCCCATTCTTCTTTAATACTGATGCTATAAAGAAATGGGTCTACAGGGAAGCCATGGTTCCAAGACATTGGAAGTAAGCCAGGTAGAATGTAGCTGACACCCAGATACGAGTAGAAGCAAGAAATAGAAGGAAAATCTTGGAGGCCCAAGTTCATAACTCTATTCATAGTCCCATACAGCAGTACGAGTTCCAATTCTGTGAGGCAAAAATTTGTTTGTGACGTTGTTGAATTTTTTGGTTGTTTGGTACTGTGGGACTCATGACTGTATTCCTCTTTTTTCAGTATCTTTGAGGATCATTGTTCAATAGTAATTCAATATTCTTTTTGAATTGATTTTAAAAATGCTTATGATATTTTCCATATCATTGAGACTTTCAAATGCATTGCTATGGAGTTTAAATAAATCTTATACCTTAAAATTAAATCAATTTCAATTTTTCTAAGTCGAATGTGGTAACATTTTTTTTTCTGGTTCATTTTTTCTGAATATGTATATCAAATTATTTCAGCACCACTTGTTGTAAAGTTTATCCTTTCCACCAATTAATTATGTCTCACCTAAATGAAAACCAATTGACCATATATGCATGGGTTTATTTCTATGTTATTGATTCTGTTCTGTTGCTCTATATAATATTCCCTCCTTATCTACGGTTTCATGTTCCATGGTTTCAGTTCCTCATGGTCAATCACACTCTGAAGATATTAAATGGAAAATTCCAAGATTAAACAATTCATACGTTTTAAATTGTGCGCTGTTCTGAGTAGCATGATGAAATCTTACACTGTCCCACTCACTCCTGAGACATGAATTATCCCTTTGTCCACTGTATCTGTACTGCAGACACGGCCCTCCCTTTAGCCACTTAGAGTCCATCTCAGTTATAAGATCAACTGTCCCAGTATCACAGTACTTTTGTTCAAGTAAGCATATTTTACTTAATAATGGCCCTAAAGGGCAAGAGTACTGGGGCAGGCATATATTTATTTTTCCATTTCATTATTAGTTATTGTTATTAATCTCTTATTGTGTTAATTTATAAATTAAACTTGATCATAGGTATATACAGAAAAAAAACATAATATATATGGTATTCGCTACTATTCACGGTCTCAGGCACCCAATGGGAGTCTAGGAAAGGACGTATCCCACACAGATAAGGTAACATTACTGTATATCTATCATTGCACCACGCCATAATGGCCTAATTACTTCAGGCTTATAGTAACCCTTGGAATCTATAACTATTTTATTTACCACTAACAACAGGTTCTTAGTTTATCTATAAGTTATATTTTTCACAATTTAATAAAATATATTAATTCCTCCCATTATTATTATTCTTATACCTTATAGTGTTCTTGGCCATTTTTTGTTCCTTTTTATCTTCTTTATTTTATTTTCGTTATTAGAGGGGTACAAATATTTCGGTTACATATACTGCCTTTGCCCCACCTGAGTCAAACCTTCAAGTATGCCCATCCCGCAGACAGTGTGCACCACACATATTACATGTGAATATACCCATTATCCTCTCCCCCTCAATCTGCCCAACAGCTGATGAATGTTATTACTATATGTGTACATAAGTGTTGATCAATTAATTTCAATTTGATGGTGAGTACACGTGGTGGTTGTTTTTCCATTCTTGTGATACTGCAGTTAATAGAATGGGCTCCAGCTCTATCCAGGATAATACAAGAGGTATTAGATCACCATTATTTTTTATAGCTAGTAGTATTACGTGGTATACATATACCACATTTTATTATCCATTCATGTATTGATAGGCACTTGAGATGTTTCCACATCTTTGCAATTCTGAATTGTGCTGCTATAAATATCAGAGTGCAGATGTCTTCTTTATAGAATGTCTTTTTTCCATTGGGTAGTTGCCCAAGTAATGGGATTACTGGATCAAATGGTAGCTCTACTTTTAACTGTTGGAGATATCTCCATACCTCCACACCTCCATATTTTACTTGGAGGTATCTCCATACCTCCATACTTTCCACAGAGATTGTACTAGTTTGCAGCCTGACCACCAGTGTGTGAGTATTCCTATCTCTCCACATCCACGCCACTATTGTTTTGGAACTTTTTGATAAAAACCATTCTCACTGGGGTTAAATGATATCTCATTGTGCTTTTGATGTGCATTTTCCTGATGATTAGAGATGTTGAGCACTTTTTCATATGTTTTTTGGCCATTAGTCTGTCTTCTTTTCAAAAGTTTCCGTTCATATCCTTTGCCCATTTTTTAATGAGGTTGTTTGCTTTTTTCTTGCTGATTTGCCTGAATTCTATGTAGATTCTAACTTTTAGCCCTTTATAGGATATATAGCATGTGAATATTTTCTCCCATTCCATAGGTTGTCTGTTTGCTCCCATGATAGTTTCCTTGACTGTACAGAAGCTTTTTAATTTGAGCAGGTCTCATTTATTTATATTTTCTGTTGCTGTGATTGCCTTTGGGGTCTTCTTCATAAATTCTTTACCCAGGTCAATGTCTGTAAGAGTATTTCCAACATTTTCTTCCAGAATACTTATGGTTTCATGCTTTAGATTTGAGTCTGTTATCCACTGTGAGTTGATTTTTGTGAGTGGTGAGAGGTGTGGATCCTATTTCAGTCTTCTACATGTGGGTATCCAGTTTTCCCAGCACCATTGATTTAATAAGGATTTATTTCCTTAAATGTATGTTTTTATCTTCTTTGTCAAATATTAGATGGCTATATGAGGATGGTTTTATATCTGGGTCCTCAGTTCTATTCCACTGGTCTTATATTTCTGTTATTGTGACAGTACCATGCTGTTTTGGTTAGCATAGCCTTGTAGTATAGCTTGAAGTCTGGTAAATTGATGCCTCCCAATTTGTCCTTTTTGCTTAAGATTGCTTTTGCTATACAGAGTCTTGTCTGGTTCCATATGAAGCATAGAATTATTTTTTCTAGATCTGCAAAAAATAATCCTGGTATTTTAATAGTGATTGCATTGAATCTGTAGATCACTTTGGGGAGTATAGACATTTTAACAATGTTGATTCTGCAGACCCATGAGCATGGTATGGTTGCATCCTTTCCTGGTTTTGGTATCAGGGTTGGCTTCATAAAACGTGTTGAGGAGGAATCCTTCCTTCTCAATGTTGTGGAATAATTTCTGCAGGATAGGCAGCAGTTCTTTTCATAGGTCTGGTAAAATTCGGGTTTGAAACCATCTGGTCCAGGGCCTTTGTTTTTAGGAAGGCTTTGTATTGCTACTTCAGTTTTGTACTTGATATTGGTCTGTTCATGCATTCTATTTCTTCCCGATTCAGACAAGGGAGGCTCTGTGTTTGTAAGACTTTGTTCTTTCCCTCCATGTTTTCAAGTTTATGTACATAAAGGACTTTATAGTATTCATAGATGATATTTTGTATTTTGTGGTAGCAGTTGTAATTTCTCCTTTTTCATTCCTGACTGACCCTATTAGGGTCCTTTCTTTTCTGCTTCTGGTTAATATAGCAATACACGTGTCGATTTTGTTTATTTTTTTCAAAGAACCAACTTTTTTTTATTAACCTTCCATATAGTTTTTGTTATTGAATTTATTTAGTTCTGCTGTGATCTTTGTTATTTATTTTCTTCTGCTGAGTTTGGGGTTGGTTTGCCCATACTTTTCCAGTTCTTTGAGATAATTCATTAGATTGTTGGTTTGTGATCTTCCTGTCTTTTGGATGTAGGCGTTTATGGATATAAATTTTCCTCACAGGACTGCTTTAGTTGTGTCCCATAGATTTTGATAACTTGTGTCTTCTTTATCATTTGTTCAAAGAATCTTTTGGTTTCCATCTTATTTCCTCCTTTACCCAATAATCGTTCAGCAGAAGGTTGTTTAGTTTCTATGACTTCGTGTAGAGATGAAAGTTTCTGTTGGAGTTGATTTCTAATTTTATTCCACTGTGGTCTGAGAAGATGCATGGTATTATTTCTATTTTTAAAATTTGTTGAGGCGTGTTTTGTGGCCTAGGATATGTTCAATCTTAGAGAATGTCTCATGAGCTGATAAGAAAATGTATTTTCAGTGGTTTGGGGATAGAATGTTCTGTAAATGTCAGTCAAGCCCATTTGTTCTAGAATTCTGTTTAAGCCCATTGTTTCTTTGTTTATTTTCTGTTTAGAGAATCTGTCCTGTTCTGTCAGAGGGGTGTTGAATTCCCAGTTATTACAATGCTGCTGTTTATCATTTTGTTTAGATTAGATAGAAATTGCTGTATAAATCTTGGTGCACCTGAGTTAGGTGCATAGATATTTTGAATTGTTATGTCTTCTTATTGAATTGTACCCTTCACCATTATATAGTGACCATCTTTGTCTTTCATTACTTTTGTTGATTTGAAGTTATCTGAAACCAGAACCTCTATGCCAGCTTTTGTCTAGTTTCCGTTTGCATGGGATATTGTTTTCCATCCCTTCACCTCGAGTCTGAATCCATCCTTGTGTGTTAGATATGTTTCCTAAGGACAGCAGATGTACTTGTCTTGTGTATATTTATCCATTCAGCCAGACTATTTCTCTTTTAGTAGGCAATTCAAGCCATTTAAATTTATTGAAAGAATTGATAAGTAGGGAAGATTTCTGTTCATCCTGTTGAGTTGAACTTTGTTGCTTTGTTTTGTCTCTTGAGCCATTGTGGTATCTGGCCTTTGACCTTTAGCTTTTGGATGATTTTACGTGGATGAGGGTCTATTGTGCCGATTGGTGTGTAATTCTGTTCTGAGTACTTCCTGGAGGGTGGGTCTGATCTTGATGAATTCTCTCAGTCTTTGCTTGTCTGAGAAGGTCTTTATTTCTCCTTCATATGTAAGAAACTTAGTTTTTCAGTATACAAAATTCTAGGCTGGGCTTTACTCTGTTTGAGAAGACTGAGAATGGGGCCCCAGTCTCTTCTGGCTGGTAAGGTCTCAGTTGAGAAGTCTGCGGTTAGTCTGATGGGTTTTCCTTTGTAGGTTACCTCCTGCTTTCACCTTACGGCTCATAAGTGGGCCTCTTTTGTGTTTATTTTGGCTGGTCTGATGGACTACATGTCATGGTGTCTTCCTGTGAGCAATGAATTTCCCAGAAGTCCTTTGAGCTTCTTGTATCTAGATATCTAGATTTCTAGCAAGGCCAGGGAAATTTTCCTCCATTGTATCCTCAAACAGTTTACCCAACCCTTGTGAATTTTCTTCTTCACCCTCAGGGATGCCTATGATTCTCATGTTAGGCCTCTTCAAATAATCCCACATTTCTTGTATGCTTTGTTCTTTTCTCTTATTTCTCTGCTGTATCTCTGCAACTGACTTGTTTAATTGAAAAATGTTATCTGCAATCCCTGAGATTCTGTCTTCTGTTTGATCTACCCTTTTCTTAAGGCTTTCCACCATATTTTGTAATTCCTTGAATAAATTCTTAATTTCCAGGACTTCTGTATGATTTTTTCTTAATATTGCAATTTCTTTAGTGAATTTTTCTTCCAAGTCCTGGATTTTTTTGTGGTTTCTTTGTATTGGGTATCCATTTTCTCTTGCATATCATTGAGTTTTCTTATAACCCATGTTCAAAATTCTTCTGTCCTTTCAATATTCTGAATTTGGTTGGTATCCATTGGAGAGTGGTGTTCCTCTTTGGGGGTATCCTTTCAGTTTGATTCTTCATACTGCCACAGTTATTTCACTGATTCCTTCCCATCTGGAGCAGCTGTTGCTTCTTACCTTTGGATTTTTGTTTAGATAATGACACATCCAGTTCATTTTCTGAGCCAGTAGGTGTTTATGGGTGATATTTGCCCACACCCTGTATAATGAGTCAGCAAATGCAGTTAAAGCGTGTGCAAATTGATCTCCCTGTCAGTTGGTGGTGCTTGCCGGGAGGAGCAAGCTGTAATGTTGTTTTTGGATTCTGTAACCAGCTCTTGTTCCTCTGGAACGGTAGTGGGTGGGGCCCTGGGACTTCCAGGTGTGTCCTTATTCTCCCCCTCATCAGGTGTGGGTGGGGGAGTAAGGCTGGGCAGGGCTGGGTTGGGTGAGCCTCCCTTCAAGTTCCACAACGCTTTTAGCAGGGGTCAAAGGTCTGTTCCCAGCCTCTGGGGAAAGCTGCCAGGGAGGGGCTGACATGGCACTGCTCAACCAGAAAGCATGCATGTGGAGGTGGGGTTGTCTGAGACCTGCAGTCTGGGAGTCTGGAGCAGGCCTCACTCCTTTCCACCCTCCCCTTTTCCTTAGTTTATCCCTGACCTCTGCCAGCAAGTAGGACCTCAAGCCACCTGAGCTCCCCCTGACTGTGATGTGAACTGGGAGGTCCTCTGCCAAGGATCATGGCCTGAGTTGGGAGGATGGCCCTCCCATGGGAGGAGGGGTGCCCCTCAAGCATGCTGCAGCTAGGACCCACTCTGATTTACCCCTGAAGGCACACACATCTCAGTAGACTAGGTCACAAATATCCCTTCTGTGACCTCAGGCAATGTGATTAAGACCTGGGTGTATGAGATCTGGCCTGCAGGCCTGTCCCCCTGGCCCCAGAAATCAATCCCTGACCACACCAAGTAGAAGAATGGTCCAAAGTCACTCACAGAGTGCCCAAGCTAGATCAGTATCTCCCCATCTCAGGGTTTTCCCTGCTCTGCTGTATTCAGCAGGCAAGCAGCACCAGGCAGGGCCAGCAGGTACAGAGCTCACAGCCCTAATATCCCTCAGTACACTGCAGGGCCCCAAAAGGGAAGGTCCCATTCCCTGTGGATGCCTCTAGGTAGTGGCTAAATTGTCTTTCTTGACAGTCGCTTTCATCTAAAATCTTTCTTTCTTGCAAAGACACTCTGCCTAGAGGTGTTTCTGGTCTGCCATCTTGCTTCTCCTCTAACCTCTTAAGTTCAATGATTTTAATCTTTTTTTACTGATTTTAAATAATTGAAGCCTTACATCTATGATTTCTCTGTCTATATTTTATCTTCTCAAAAGATAAAAATTATCTTTTTAATATAAAAAATAGTTAAAAGCCATATATATTTTTCAATTGATAATTGCTCCACAGGAATATTAACATCTACCTAACCCCAGTAGGATTCCTTTGACATGTAATGGTCAAAGGAAAACCAGTATTTGCAGTTTAGAAAAATGACATAAATATTGTTCATAACAGCCCATAAAACAGAAAAGCAAGTGCTCTGCAATAGCTCATCAATTTTAAACATAAAAGTACATCTGCAGAAATTAAAAATAACTGTCTTGTATGTATCACATAGCTTGGGTAGTTTCAAATGTTCCCAAGGATTCTAATGTGCAGTAATAAATCAATCGGAGAGAAGACATTTGAATTTTGATTTGTGCAAGAGATTTATGACCTTTTTCTGCTTCGTAAGGAGAACATACTGTCATCTAAAAGTACATTTTGCATATGACTGTTGAATATCCATGCATGCCTACAGCAAAGGAAATTTAATTAGAAAAGACTCTAATTTTAATTGAAGAACAATGTGTTGTTTTCTTTTGATTAGAACCCCCTTTCAAAAATTCTTACATCTTGTCTCCAGAAACTGTATTCAAGTACCTTCAATAAAATTCAGAAAACTGCACCTTTAGGACAGGTGGAGGTACAGCTGTGGAGACAAATAGGCCATTAATGAGAATAACAAGAAACAAACCAGTGCCTGTAAGATTTACTACAGACTTTCCTCATGTTCATTTCAGTTTCTTTGCTTTTATACATGCTAAAAATATGGGTTTTAACTTGAATTTAAATATCAACCTCCAGCCCAATAGTTTACCTATGTATGGGTCGTTCTTATTTTTCAATCTCAATGTAGACATTCCCTCATCATTTTCTCTCATATACACTCCAGGCTGTTGTCCTTCCTAGGCACTTTTGGCTTTTTAGCATCCAACTAATTCCCGATTCCATCTTTCAGTGTAAGAATTATTACTGTTCTCAGATGCATAATATCTCACATCATTTTTGCCTGGGGCAAGGCAATTGACTTGATTGGGATTTGAGAGAGTTCTCCAGGAAGATGGAATTATTCTAGCTCTTACTGTAGGTGATTGATATATAAGAGCTTGTCATTGCCAAAACTCATCAAACACTACACTTAAAAAACAAGTGTTTCATCTTATAGGCCTCAAATTAGACCTCAATTTATTAATAAAGTAATAGGAGGAATGAAGTTGAAGTAAAAAAATACAAACTACACTTTAGAGGAGGTTTCATTTTGATGAGAACAGATAACCCACAATTGATGAAGTCAGCAATCTATGAAGTTATACAAGATTTATTATTATTATTATTAAGATTAGAGAAATAGCAATTTTGTGCATCTGTGAAATTTTAATAGAGAAATAAATAAAGAAGATTAAGGAGAAGAGGCAAAGAATGTAATAATAATGCTCATGGGTAAGCAAGATCCAGTTCACTTGACATGAGTTGGCCACAAATAGGGGAAGTGGTTGTACATCTATCTATCTAAGATAATGAGATAGAAAGCACAGATACAGATTAGTAAATTGTTGTGGTGATCAAAATGTCCCAAAGTTACTTTCTGTTTTTTTCTATTTTATCACTTAGAAGGAAAAACAGGTATTAGAAGTTTGAGGATAAAGAAAAGATTGGACAATCTGAAGTTGTATTACCGAAATAGCATTGTTTGGATTTAATACGGGGTGAAAGAAAATTCAATGGTGATTCTAACTTATTGTTTTTCATAGATTCTGTGTTTTAGCTATTTGTTGATGATACTGTATAAGGTAAATCAAAAACTCTCAGAACAGTAGTGGCTTTCTTAGAACTGTTTCTTCATGTATTCAATCTGTCTAAAATCAAAATCATTGTAAGACTATTTTTCATAGAATTTTTTTCAGCTTTTTGTAAAATATAAATAGAATAGACTAATGGCCAAGAAACATATGAAAAAATGCTCAACATCTCTAATCATCAGGGAAATGAAAATCACAACCACTTATATCCAGTGAGAATAGCCTTTATCAAAAAGTCCCCAAACAATAAATGTTGGCGTGGATGCACAGAGATAGGAACACTCATACACTGCTGGTGGGAACTGCAAACTAGTAGTACAACCTCTGTGGAAAGTAATGTGGAGATACCTCAAAGAGCTACAAGTAGAACTACCATTTGATCGAGCAATCCCATTACTGGTTATCTACCCAATGGATAAAAAGACATTCTATAAAATATTCTGCACTAGAATATTTATAGCACCACAATTCACAATTGCAAAGATATGAAAACAACCCAAGTGCCCATCAATACATGAGTGGATTAATAAAATGTGGTATATGTATACCATGGGGTTCTAGTCAGCCACAAAAAACTATGGTGATCTAGCACCTCTTGTATTATCCTGGATAGAGCTGGAGCCCATTCTACTAAGTGAAGTATCCCAAGAATGGAAAAACAAGCACCACATGTAATCACCATCAAATTGGTATTAACTGATCAACACTTAAGTGCACATATAGTGATAACATTCATTGCGTGTCAGGCAGATGGGAGGGAAAGGAGGGGATGGGTATATACACAGCTAATGGATGTGGTGTGCATCATCTGGGGGATGGACACGCTTGAAGCTCCGACTCAGGTGGTGCAAAGGCAATACATGTAACCTAAACGTTTGTACCCCTGTAATATGCTGAAATAAAAAAAAATTAAAACAAAAAAAGAAATGAGCAAAGGTTTTATAGTAGGAACTTGAGCTATAATGTATAAAATTTATATTGTCCTGTGAAAATTACTAGACAAAAGAGTAAAATTTTCTGACACAGAAAAGAGGCATTGTTTCTCCCTGGGGAAAGTTTATTCTTTCTACACTTAGTTAAAATGTTGATTTTCTTTTCAGGCTCCCTTCTGCTACTCCTTCCCCACCCAGAGTTATAATCTCCATTATCTGTGCTCCACCACTACTTTTGGCATATCTCTATCATAATATTCGTTACACTATATTATAGTTCTTTGTTCATATCGCTGTATTCCTAATCAGTTTATGAAGGAATGACAATCTCTAGTTCATTTCCATATCCACAATGTCTAGAGTAAGGGCATGAAACCAAATGAAGCAATAAAAGTTTATTGCAATGAATTGAATCCTCTATCCTCTGCTACAAATAAACTCTATTTTAGCATGACTAATGGACATAGATTTATCTTCTTTCAAACATATGTTCTTTCAAAAATAAAATAGTAATTCTGCAGCAGAATTGGCAAAAACAACAGAAAAAACATTTTGATATCTAAAATACCAGTAGACTTCTGCTTTGCTGAAATCCAGAAAAATATTTCTTATATATTAATTTTACCATGAAAGAAAATCATGTTGTCTAGAGAAAGATATTCAAAACTCAGATATTAAGAAGGCATTTTAATGCTAATAAATATACATAATATTGTAACATTAGACATGAATTTAGATTGTCCTAAGACATGGAAGACAAAAACCTTTTTTTATATTTGAAATATATTTTCAAGGCACTGAAGAAGACAAGCACACTCCGTTTTAGGTGGCATTAGCCAAATAATAATATTTCTTATTCAAATTGGCAAAAATTGTCATGAATTTAGGATTTGCTTACTAAGTACTCTTTTCCTTTCTTTCTAATCTCTTTGAAGTTCTTAGAAATGGAGTCCAGCTGAGTTGAGCTGGATAAGAATTTGGGAAGAAGACACCCAAATGATAATAGCGGTTAGGGTTACACTATACCTTAGAGAAAAGAAATAAAAGTGTAAGTGAATATGCTGTGTATATGAGAAGATTGATATTATTTTTTGAAGGTGCCCATCCACGTAGATTTTAAGTTGAGGATGAATTGCTGAACATAGAAAAGCTAGTAAAATTTAAAAAATAATAATTTTAATGAGATATTATCATAGCTGAAATGTGATCTTTTTTAGATATTTGAGCATTACAGAAGAGGGCATCCCTATGCATTAGTAGTTCTGGGTGCACTGATACCAGCTAAATTGTTAAATTTTGCTCCCCCCAAATTACCCTGGTTAAATAGTTTCATTGATTGGATAACTCACAGTCTGCTCTCCTTGGTTTAAATAAAGGATGCTGTTTTGAAAGTAAAGTTAGATCATGGTTGTAATCTTCCTTTTGGGTAAAATGTGTCCAATGTGGGTCCCAAACATAACTGATTCCTCAAAAATTTCACAATTGTAATCTATTTCAACAGGACTCTTGCATGTATGTGTGTGTAACTCCAGTTTGTCAAAGGAAAAGAACCCAAACTCTTTAAAATAACTTAAAGTGGTTTATTCTGAGCTGAATATGTGCAAACACGGCCCCCAGAACAAAGCCCACCAAGCCTTGAGCAAGCGGTTTCGCCTTGGGTTACAGATTGGTTTTATACTTTTCAGGGACATGGGAATCACAACTGAAGTCATAAATTAATACATGGAAGGCATAAATTGGTTTGGCCCGAAAAGTCAGAACATCTTGAAGCAGGGGATTATAGGTTACAGTTGGGCTTAAAGACTCTTTGATTTGTGATCGGTTAAAGAAATGAAGCTTTGTCTAGCTTGGAATGTTTTAAGTTAAGATAAGGAAATCTGTTAATCAGAGATAAGCCACCAGACATATACCAGACATATACCCAGACTCAAGTGATCTGTTAAGTAAATTAATGACCTGCAGGTGTGGTTTAAGCTTTGTCTTGTATAGCCTTAGGCCTGTTAATGAGTTACAAATGATATCTCCAAGAAGGGAAGGGGGCATGATGAGGCATACCTGATCTCCTTCTCAGGGCCACCAACTCAGCTTTAGGGATTTAGGGTATTTCTGGGGTCCTCTTGGCCAAGAGGGGGTCTATTCAGTCAGGCGTGGAGCTTAAGATATTATTTTAGTTCACAAATTTAAAAAATAAAACACTCTGAGCATCAAGGTGGCATTAACCTGCAACAGAAATCAGTGTCATTCTTTGTAAAATAAGTAGCCATTGCCATGGTGAGAATTTGACTCGGCTACCAGTTGATGTCTTGTATAGTATTTCGAAATTCTTAATACAATCTGCATGTGACTGGTAAGGCTGAACATTCTCAAAGGACTTACTAGCAGCATAAATACATTCTTTGCTTCGAGTAACCATACAGAATTTAACAGATGATTTAGTATTCAAGATACATTAAAGTTTTATTATAAGTATGTTATCTTTACAAGCTCTTTTGGATGTATGCAAAGTAACAAAACTCTACAAGAAACATATATTCAAGTTGGATAGATGACATTCCATGCATTAAAATTTAAATGGAGAATTAAATGAAAACATGATAAATAATTCAAGAGAAGTCACAAAAATATGGGTTATTCAAGAAGTGATAAAATAATTAGGGCTGAGTGTTAAAGAACAAAATCTTTTAGCGTTAAATGAGATCAAAAAGGGATTTCATGAGATAGAGATTGAACCAGATCTTAAATATGTCATAAGTTTTGGATGAGCTAAATGAAATAGTGCATATATTATCTTTTGGAACTAAATATAGGAGATCCTAGGAAGGGGGCCTGCAGATTGCAAAGATCAGAATGCATGAATGGAGCAACAAGATAGCAAACCAAAGAATGGAACTTTGGAACAAAGTTGAGACTTACTTGCAAGGCCAAGCGAGGTCCCATTGTTAGAACTTAAATACAAGCTGTGAGCCAAAATAAGGAACGTTATTAAAGTTTTATGGTAGGTGTGTATATCTTTGACATTCTCATTCAGAGACCCTATTTAACCTGCAAACATTGATCCTTTTGTGATTCAAGTTTGCTAACAGTGCTGCCAAGGGTGGTAAAAGAAACATATCTAAGCAATCTTTTCTTAGCACTATTGTAAGTACTTTAACATGTATTTTCTCAGATAAGTGTCAAAAAGCAGCCTCATAATTGTTATGGAGACACAACTGCAGCACGATTTGTCCCAGATATAGTATAGGTCTCTCTGACTCTGCTGTCTTTTTAAGTTCTTCCACTAACACATTCCATATTCCCACTTCGCAAAAGGCTGGCAAGTTGATTACCATGGCAGTTACCACACTTGTCCACATTTCTCTGGATGTGTCATCTTCATTATTAGACTCAATCTAGATTTTCAACTTCTCTCTATTAGATCAATCCGGAAAAATTCAAACCTTTTATCACTATCACTAAATTCATTCTCTTACTACCCACTCACTGCTTCAAAATCTGAAGTTTCATTTATTTGCCTCAACAATGAAATCATACTTATCAAACTCAATGCACAATTATCAGTTTCAATCTTAGTGGGCATCTCTGCAGCACTTAGTATTGCTGATCATGCCCTCTGTTTGGAAAAACTCCTGGTTTTTGTTTTCCACTAAAACACACTTTACTACTTCTCATATGAGTATGACCATTCATCTTTGCCTGCTTATGGGTTCTGTGGGTTCTACTTCTTCATCTCACTCATTAGCATTTGGAATTTTTCTGATTTTTGTCCTCAAATTCCAGCATGCACACTCTCTCAGCATAACCTCCTCCAGTAAAATTATTTTAACTACGAACACATCTTTATGACGTGGAACTTCATATATCCTATTATCTCAATTTGCCTGTCATTCGCCTGTCTAAATCCCATCAGTGGCTTCCCACCAACATATTCACATACTCCAGAAATGATTGCAAGATCGTTGATGGTGTGGTCTGTGTTCTCTCTCAAGCTTTATCTTTACTGCTACCTATTTAAACTTTTGCAGTTCACATGCACACCGTGTAGTTCTTCCCTTTTATGCAAGCCTCCTCTTCTGACTCAAATAAGCCTTCCATTCTACCCACCTCATATACTCTATTTGCCTAATATTTAAATATTAAAGATATATTGAAATCCTTTTGATCTTAAAAAGTCACCATTGCTTTTCCGTATGCTCCTTCCATGTGCCCAGTCTCCCAGTAGACTAAACTTCCTACCTTCATGTTGCTAGAATAATAACTATTTGTATTGCTTTATTATTACTCTGGCATAATTTTTGATAAATAACTACCTAAATGCTTACTTTGCTGCACAGTATTTTCTGTTCTATGAAAAAAAAAGCCCCTACTATATTCCTGCATTTATCATCAGCAAAATATCAAGTATATTAGGAAACCAATCAATGTTGAATAAACAATGCAAACACGGACTATTGGATGAAAAAAATGTTTAGCTTGTAGAGGAGTTAGTATATGCCACTTTTCCCATATTTGGAAGAATTGAGCATTATACAGAACTTCTAAATTTTATTATACATATTGACATGCATTTAAAAATCACAAGGCATGCCAAGAGAAGAAAGACCAAAAGGGGACAAAAAAAGAACAAAAAAAGACAGAGTTTTGATTTAATGGAGTTATACTTTAAAATATCTGCAATTAACATATTCAAAAATATTGCCATTATCATGAAAAGTTTTCTCGTGTATTTGGAATATATGAAAACATCAAATGGAAACTATAAATATGAAAAACTCAATAATGAAAATTTAAAAGTTAATTAGTAGGTTTAACAGCAGAGTGGACACAGCAAAACAGATGTATAGTGAATTATAAGTAGGTGATTACATAGTATGCAGGATGAATTACAGAGTTCAAAACACATGGAGGAATAGAGAAAACTGCATATGAGGTAAGTAGGGTACAATAATGGGTTTTAAATATATGTACTTATAGTCCTACAGAGAAAGAGGGAAAGGGGGAGATGCAACATTTGAAGAGGAACTGACAGTACTCTTCAAAAAATACTAGCGCATTCCAAGGGTCATTCAGAATATAATGTGAGGCTATCTAAAGGGAAGCCATTTTGCTTCCAGTATGCTTTCTGTTTGTTCTGTCTGGACAGTTTAGCATTAACTTTCTGCTTGCTTATACAGCTGCTGGGCACAAGATTAGAAAACAACCTTGAGGAAAAATGGATCAAGAGTTTGGAATAGGCCAACTGCAGACTGCTGCTAACAAGGTCCACCAGATGCCCTGCTGTTTGCGTATAACCATGGAGCAAGTCTTGTTGACTTGCACAAAGCCTGCTTTCTGTCACCAACCCCCTTTACCCCTTCCCTTTATAAGTTGCTCAGTAAGCAGAGGAGATGGGATGGTCTTTGAGACAATGGTCTGCCATCTCCTCCAGCCACTGGAACTTGAATGAACTACCTTTCTTTCACCAATAATTGCCTTTCGTGTCTGTCTCTCAGGTGGCAAAGTAGCTGAACCTGCATTCAGCAACAAAGACATGGAAAACTCCAAGCATAGGGGCAAACATACCTTACACCTGGAGCAGAATAATTTCTCTGAAAAACACACCTAAATGCTTTATAATCAAACTACTGAAAGTCAAATAAAAAGAGAAAATGTAAAGGCAGCCATGGAAAAAAAGACACATTACGTGCGTAAGAGCAATGATAAGGCTGGATGCTGATGTTTCGACAGACGCTATGGGGTCCAGAAGACAGTACTATGGCATCTCTAAAGTGCTGCAAGAAAAAGGGGGTCAGTTTAAAATTCTACACCAAGGAAATATATCCTCTGAAAGCAAAGGAGAAAAAGACTTATCCAGATTAAGAAAGAGAAAATGAATTTATGCCCAGCATTCTCGCTCTAAGAGAAATATCAATAGGAGATCTTAAGTCAGGAGAGGAATATATGCAGAGAAACACAGAAATGCTAAAACAAAACAAAACAAAAAAGCTGAAAAAAACCAAATACCATAAAACAAAAATCAAAAACAGAAATGGGGAATATATCAGAAAACTTTATATGTGGGGCTTGAAATATACACAAAATTAGGCCAGGCGTGGTGGCTCACGCCTGTAATGCTAGCACTCTGGTAGGCTAAGAGGAGTGGATCATTTGAGCTCAGGAGTTCAAGACCAGCCTGAGCAAGAGCGAGACCCCATCTCTCCTAAAAATAGAAATAAAATTAGCTGGACAACTAAAAATACATATAGAAAAAATTAGCCAGGCATGGTGGTGCATGCCTGTAGTCTGTCCCAGCTACTTGGGAGGCTGAGGCAGAAGGATTGCTTGAGGTCAGGAATTTGAGGTTGCGTGAGCTAGGCTGACGCCACGGCACTCTAGCCCAGGCAACAGAGTGAGACTTTATCTCAAAAAAAAAAAAAAAATATATATATATATATACACATACACAAAATTAAAATGCACGCTAATAACACAAAACTTGGGATAGATTGAATGGAGTTAAATAGTTATGGGGTTCTGTATTGTCTGATGAGTGATAAAAACATAATTACAAAGTATAATAGCATGATTTTCATTTCTAGGATAATCACTAAAATTATTTTCAAAAATGAATAATTTTAGGACAATAAAAGAGGATATGGAATAATATATCTGAGTAGTCTAAGCGAAGGGAAGAAAGGAGAGAAAAGGTACACAAAGCAGATACGATACACAGAAAACAAGTTCTCTGTTAGATACAAACTAAACTATGTTAGTATTTATATGAAATGTATTTGAGTTCTAAATAAAAAAGATTGTCATAAAGATGAACAAAACAATATCTTGTTTATAAGAAACACATCTAATAAATAAGCATATAGGAAAGTACATAGAAAACTTACAAATAAAATACTGGAAAAAAAAATCATACAAATAAGTGAATAGAAAGGTACATAGAAGCCAGGCCTGGTGGCTCACACCTGTAATTCCAGCACTTTGGGAGGCTGAGGTGGGGGATTGCTTTAGCCCAGAAGTTCGAGACCAGCCTGGACCATAGCAATACTCTGTTTCTACAAAGAATTAAACAAACAAACAGAAACTTAGGATGGTGGTATGGTGCATGCATATAGTCCCAGCTACTCAGGAGGCTGAGGTAGGAGGATTGGATCGCTTGAGCTCAGGAATTTGGGAGTTTGAGGTTGCAGTGAACTACATTGATGCCATTGCACTCTAGCCTCAGCAACAGAGTGAGACCCTGTCTCAAAAAACAAAACAAACAAACAAAACAAACAAACATAGAACTTTTCCAATTAAATGTGTGGAAGATAAACACTCTACAAACAATAAACCTACTTCTCCTCCCCTCCATGAAAACACATAAAGTTTGGTATATCTATACTAATATCAGACAAAATAGAGTTTAGGGAAGAAATGGTTCCAGAGATATACAAGACCTTACATTACAATAAAAATAGAATATCCAACTATAACAAATCTGTACATATGTATTAATAATACCATAGATTCAGAATATGTAAAGGAAATATTGACAAAATTAAAAGGGAAAAGAGACATACACATGCTCCTAGTGGGAACTTTAACACACCTCTCTAAATAACTGATAGAAAAAGCAGACAAGATATTACCAAGCTAGACCTATGGAAGATCTGAGCAACAAAAATAATAAACTTGACCTAAGTGACATCTATGGAATAGCACATCCAATTCTGACAAACATACATGAAACACAGAAGGTGATCATCTGCTAGCTGAATGTGGTGGCTTGCACCTGTAGTCATAGCTACTTGGGAGGTTGAGGTAGGAGGATCTCCTCAGCCCAGGAGTTCGAGGCCAGCCTGGGCCACATAGTGAGAACCTGTCACAAGAAAGGAAAGAAAGAAAGAAAGAAAGGAAGAAAGAAAGAAAGGAAGAAAGGAAGAAAGGAAGAAAGGAAGAAAGGAAGAAAGAAAGAAAAGAAAGGAAAGAAAGAAAGGAAAGAAAAGAAAGAAAAGAAAGAAAAGGAAAAGAAATTGATCATCTGTGGGGCCATCAAGCGATTCTAACTTTGCTTACAAATGGGGGCCCTAGACAAGCTCTAACCATAGTCAATAGTAACTCGTAACTCTGAGTGAAATCCATAAAGACTAACTCTTCTACTGCCTCATATCCTTCAGTGTAAAAGACAGGTTATATACACCTCTAAAAGGAGTGGTAGAAATGCTCTTTTTAGACTACGACTACTGCATTGTGACCACCGGATTCTAGAAAAATGCAAAAGAAATTCAGGGAAACATTCTTTAATAGTTGACAACAATGTGTTTTAAATGGGGCAGGTCTTAATGTGTCTCAATTTCTACCGGGTCATATCTCATCTCCTTCATATTTCTATTTTGAATTTGGCTTGGGTGATTCTGAGTTTGATTTAGTGAAGTTTTCAGAGCTAAAGGATTCTGGCTGAGGCATTTTTAAAAATCCGCTCAAATGCATTACTCTTGAGGAAGAAAATAGAGTTGAACACCAGAGATATTTCTGGTGTTTATATTATGTTAGGGCAGAGAGAGGACATTTTTACATATCAATTAAGGAAAGAAATTTCAATTTCCCACTAAAATATCTGGTTAGGAGATCTGATAAATCTTATAAATCTGATAAATCAT
>NW_012138747.1:2916041-2916359 GCF_000956105.1 Propithecus coquereli
GAAGAAGAAAATAAAAATAGGAAAATATTTGAAGAAATGTGGATATAAATTTCCAAGAGGTAGAGACAGATCACATTCCTCTCATTAAAAACATTTATAGAGTGCCAAAGAGTAGAAAATTACAACATTTAAATACATAGTGAAATTTAAGATTATTAAACACAATAAAATTCAATGTTTTAATGAATGATTGGACATGTGACTTCTTAACAGAAACACTAGAGCAGGAGGACAAATAGCATTTATAATGTTTCATTTAAAAGAATGTTGAACTTATTTATATCCAGAAAATTGTTCATATTAATGCCATATTATAAT
>NW_012138747.1:2916409-2917571 GCF_000956105.1 Propithecus coquereli
CCACAAGGGAAAAAAAGATAGTAGGATCTGTCTAGATATAGCTCCTACCCAAGGAAATTACCAGAAGGAACAGAAGACCTCTTCTCCAAAACATAAATTAAGAAGATGGCCCGAGGAGACCCTGGCGCTTGTCAAAGAATGTGAAATCGCTATGGTCTATGGAGGGCAGTGTCTGAGGAACTCACAGAAGCATTCCATAGGGCAGAGCTAACATTTGGACGGCTTCCATTACAGGGAGCATTCAGTAAAAAGAGAAATAAACAACAACAACAAAACACTAGCTATGTAAAGAAGCCTTTGCTTTATTGCCCTTTTTCCTCTTATCTTTCTTCTATATGTAACCATTTTCCTCCCATGGAGTGAGAAAGATAATGTAATAAAGGAAAATGAAAAAACAGAATACACTCTCATCATCTCCGATCCTCAATTCTGACCATATTTAGATTGAGAGATGAAGCATGGGAAAGCTAACAGATGTCATGAATGGAATGAGAAATTGTTGGCTTATAAAATAAATGTATATAGTTATGATTGATATACAATACACTGAACATATCTAGTGTATAATTTGGTGAGTACACATCCAAGAAATTATCATCACAGTCAAGATACTGAATTTTCCATCACCTTTACATATCATTTTGCCCCTTTATTATCCATCTATCTCTCTCTTTACCATCCATAGGCAATTACTGATTTCCTTTCTGTCATAATAATTAGTTTATATTTTTCTAGAGTTTACAGCTTGCACTCAATAGGCTTCTTTCATTCAGCATAACAATTTTGAAAAGTATTAATATTATTGAATGTACAAATAGTTCATTCATCTTTTAATGTTGCATATTCCATTGTATGATTATACTACAGTTTATTTATATTTTGGTTAATTGACATTTTGGTTATATTTTACAATTAAAGCTGCTATGATCATTCATGTACACATTTTTTAATGGACATATGCTTTTGGGCAAATACCTAGGAGTAGAATTGTAGGTGCATATTTTACTTTTTAAGAAACTGCGATTTGACATTCAAGAAACAATGGCCGAAAGTTTCCTTCCCTTATTGCCAGCATACTGTGCTGTCAGTCTTTTTAATTTTAGTCATTCTATTTCACTGTGATTTTAATTTATATATTTCTTACAACTAATGATATCGATTT
>NW_012138747.1:2917621-2920660 GCF_000956105.1 Propithecus coquereli
TATGTAATATATTGCATGTATATATATACATACACACATAAACACACAATGGTAATAATAATTATTGTCAATATTAGATCACAAGAAAGGAGGTTTTCCATCTTTAAAAAAAAAAGCTGATAGCTTAAAGAAAGCACAAGTAATTATATGAGAGAATCTCAACGAACTTGAGGATTTCTCTCTGACACATAGTTCTTTTTTTTCTTTTTTATTTCAGCATATTGTGGGGGTACAAATGTTTAGGTTACGTATATTACCCTTGCCTCACGCGAGTCAGAGCTTCAAGCATGTCCATCCCCCAGACGGTGCACATCACACTCACTATGTGTGTATATACCCATCCCCTCCTCCCCCCTCCCATCTGCCCGACACCCGATGAACATAGTCAGTTCTCGATGTTTACTATAGCTGTTCTCATTAAATTTTATACAACAGAAAACCTGAACAAAAGTCTGTGCAATGTTTGGGAACAATAATTCACTTTTGCAAGGAAAAGGAGATTTATGGAGAAAATCACTTGTATTTGACAGTCACTGACATTAGTCATTACTTCATGAAAAGTGACTAGGGCCTGATAGATATTTCTTTGTTCATCATGAAGCTACTGTTTTTCTTGTCTCTGCAATGAATGGAAAATGAATAATGATCACATTGATGGTAGCAAAAGAACCTTATTTTGTAACTGTAGAGAAATTTTTACAAATTCGACATTAAATCATTAATAAATGCAAGTTAGGCACTTGAAAGTATTTCGCAGTAACATCTTTGTTTTCTCTAAAGAAAATATTTTAAAAGAGATTTTAAAAACATGTACATTTAGAAATAAAATTAGCCATCAAAATTTTCCAGACAAACTAGTAGGAATAATGTAACTTCTTGGAAAAATAGATCATTGATATTTGATTCTAGTACTTAAAGAAAATGTAAACATATACAGCACTTAATAGTACACTTAATTTCTCATTGCTAGCAGTTTGTCTTGGTAAGTAGAAGCAGAAACTGTTCCTCTGATCGAATTACGTTATTAGTATCAAATTTTGTTAGGCAGTGAACTATGCTTTTAATATGAACTTGGAGCTTGACCAGATTAGGGAAAGCTCTAAATGGCCTCGATTATTTAATCTGCTCTTAAATATGAATTATTTTCTCAGAAAACCCATATTACAGATTAAAATCATATTAGATACAGTTTTGCACTGGCTTTAGTAGTGACACAAAGACTCGCTCATTCACATTTGTTTAGTAAAGGGAGTTTAATATAGGGAATCATTTTTGGTGTTATGAAAATTCCATGCAGTTCAAAGAATAGGAGCAATAGCTTTATTGGGGTCCTTAGTATCTAAATTCTCTGCAGATGGAAGCAGTTCTTGATTTAAGGTAATACAAGGGTTGATTCCACATCTTTGCAATTGTGAATTGTGCTGCAATAAACATTCAAGTGCAGTGTCTTTTTGGTAAAATGACTTCTTTTCCTTTGGGTAAATAGCCAGCAGTGGGATTGCTGGATCAAATGGTAGGTCTACTTGTAGTTCTTTGAAGAATCTCCGTACTATTTTCCATAGAGGTTGTACTAATTTGCAGTTCCACCAACAGTGTATAAGCATTCCTTTCTCTCGGCATCCATGCAAGCATCTATTGTTTTTGGACTTTCTAATAAAAACCATTCTAATAGGGGTAAGATAATATCTCATTGTCGTTTTAATTTGCATTTCCCTGATGATTCGTCATGTTGAGCATTTTTTTCATATGTTTATTGGCCATTTGTTTTTCTTTTGAAAAGTTTCTTTTCATGTCTTTTGCCCACTTTTTAATGGGGCTGTTTGTTTTTTCTTGCTGATTCTCTTGAGTTCTTTGTAGATTCTGGTTATTGGCCCTTTATTGGATGTATAGCTTGGAAATATTTTTGCCCATTCTGTAGTTTGTCTATTTGTAGGTTGATTGTTTTCTTAGCTGTGTAGAAGCTTTTTGCTTTAATCAAATTCCATTTATTTATTTTAGTTGTTGCTGTGACTGCCATTGGGGTCTGATTCATAAATTCTTTGCCTAGGCCTACATCTAGAAGAGTTTTTCCTACATTTTCCTATAGAATTCTTATGGTTTCGTGCTTTCCATTTAAGTATGAGTGGATTAATAAAATGTGGTATATGTATACCATAGAGTACTACTCAGCTATTAAAAGATGAATTAGTGCCTTTTGCAACAATTTGGATGGAACTGGAGACCATTCTTCTAAGTGAATTACCTTAAGAATGGAAAAACAAAGCACATGCACTCATTATTAAATTGGAACTAACCAATGAACACACATGTGCACGGAGGGGGAAGTGAAACTCAGTGGAAATGAAGCAGAGTGGTGGGGGTGAGGGCAGGGAGAAAAATCTATCTTATGGGTACAGTGAACACTATTTGGGTGATGGGCACACCTATAGCCATGACTCAAGCATTACAAAAGTGATCCATGTAAACAAAAATATTTGTACCTCCTTAATATTTTGAAATAATAAAAAAGATAATACAAGGACTTAGCAGTAGCACCTCACTAAAAATATCTTGTGGATTGAAAACAAATGGGAATTATCATTATGGTTCTGTGTGATCTATAGCTCTGAAAACTGGGGCTCTTTCCAAAGACTAATGCAGACTGGAGCCTGGCCTTGACCATCTCCTAATAATCATATCCACAGAGAGGAGCTTAAAAATCCAGGGGAACATAACTTCAGCTGAGGAGTACAACTCGAAAGAAAACAACAAGCCATGCTACCTATACGATCTATGCCAGAGGCATTGGAACAGACAAACCAAGAATTTAAAACAGACTATGTATACTTTTAGGGAGATAAAGGATATTAGACATTTGGAAAAAGAATAAGATAACATTAGATAGATAGGTAAATACGTTAAATTTAAACATATAGGTAAGTAAAGAAAGAGAATAATAAATAAATAGTAGAATGGATAAAGCCAAATAATAAAAGAATGATTAGGAAGATTAGAGTGAGGATCTTTTGCAGTAGGCAACAGAAAATAAGTAATACAGAA
>NW_012138747.1:2933108-2934181 GCF_000956105.1 Propithecus coquereli
AAATCAATACTTGAGGCTGCTTTTGCAGTCATTGACAGACATGTGCATAGGTAAAGCAAAGAAAATTTTGTGTTGCCTGACAGGCATGTTCCCAGCTGAGTTAAAACAAAGCAATGCTTTGCCTACCTGTTTCAGCTCTCATACTGTAAACCAGTGTTCTTTTACTTGGTCTCTTTAATGCCACGTATTTTGCATTTCTGTGCTCTTCGTTGGTGATTTTAATATTTAAAATGGTCCCCAACTTGAAGTGCTGTTTAGTGTCCCTAAGCACAAGAAGGCTACGACGTGCCTTACAAAGAAAATGCATGTGCTAGTTAAACTACATTCAGGCACGAGTTATATTGCAATTGATCTTGAGTTCAATGTTAATGAATCAATGATATTTATTAAAAAGGTGTCTTTAAATAGAAACACATAAAAAAGCTGTTGGATCCGGAGCTGAGAGGGAAACACATGAAGCCTCAGGTATAGCAAAATGCTATTTATTTGAGCATGTGGGTGCAGATTGGTGGAGGCCAAAAAGAGTGTCCACACAGGAAGGGGAGAGCAGTGGGTTTTATAGGAGGTTTGGGTAGAAGTTTGGGGAGGGTGAAATTTTTTTTTTTTTTTCTGAACAGTAAATGGTTCCTCAACTCTCTATGGTCAGAGTTAGATTTACAACCTCCGGACACTTAGTTGCCATGTGTCACTGGCCAAATTACTTTATATAGTTAAACCTCTATTTCCTCATCTTGCTTCTCTCTTGTATTTTGATTATTTATTCGCTTGTCTGCCCTAGACTGTAAGCTGCTTACAGGTTGTGATAAATGCTTTGTTACTTTTGACTGATGGAGGATTAGCTCTGAATATGGCACAAGTTAACTACTATGTTTATTGAATAGAAATTGAATATAGTGAACAGGTAATGGAAAGTTAATGAGTAAAAACAACCTAAGATATTGTCTTTGTGTATGAAAAATACTATTACAAGTTATGTTATCTTAATAGAATAATTCTCTTTAAAACAGATTTTCTTCAAAAAAACCTTCAATTTATACAGCTTTTTTAGAAGTAACTTTTATATAAGTTTCAGT
>NW_012138747.1:2934231-2935999 GCF_000956105.1 Propithecus coquereli
GAAATGCAAATCAAAACCACAATGAGATATCACTTATCTCCAGTGAGACTGGCCTTTATCAAAAAGTCCCAAAACAATAAATGTTGACGTGGATGCAGAGAGATAGGAACACTCATACACTGTTGGTGGGACTACAAACTAGTACAAACTCTGTGGAAAGTAATATGGAGATTCCTCAAAGAGCTACAAGTAGAACTACCATTTGATGCAGCAATCCCATTACTGGGTATTCACTCAAAATTTTCAAATATTTTAGAGTATACTTCTAATTCATTTGTTTACAATATGACAAACAAAAATAAATATGGGATGACTTATTCAAAAATAGTCCCCAAAACAACACAAAACTGTGAAATCCTTGTGAACAAATAGATCATAAGAAAGGTTATTAAGTAGCAATTTCTCTGTTGTTTGTGAAATTGGTAAGGTAAAGTTGAGGTGGGGCTGGGAAGTTTCCACAAATTTCAGAGCTCTCCTGATGACATTTAGAACAGGATTAGTGTCAGAGCCATCACATCATTGCAAACAAACATGAGATTTAGCTGCATGAGATATATAATTTCCTAGAAAACATTTACCTATGAGTTGGTAATGTTTTTCTTCATAGAAAATAGTAGAACATCATCCTTAATAAAGGTGTTAGCTCAAATCACACATGAAATATTAAAGCTAAAAAGAGTCTTAAGTTTTAGTAAACTTGATAATTAAAGTCTTAAAGACTAAAGGGGAAATACTCACTGACCTTTCACTTCACTTTATTACCAGGATACCCAGAAGACAGGGACATTTAAAACAGCAAACTCCACAGAAAGGACCTTCTGACAGCCAAAACAACAGAGATATTCCAACATCAGAGCACTCAGGACTTCACCTCCGATTATGCAAAACACCAAGAGCTTTTCAACAGAAACAGAGTTGGGATGAGTCTAAGTTAACCTTAGGGAAACAATAACAACAAAGGTAAGCAAATATATCAAGTATTAGAATAATGTTAAGTTGCCAGAAGACATCTACTTGTGTATAGGTACATCTATATTTTCTTAAAATTTTATTGAAATATATCTGCTCAGAAATATGTAGGAATCGTTTTAGACAACTTGATGAATTTTCACAAAGAATGAAAAAAGTCTAGGTAACCAGCAAACAATGGGGAAACGTAATGCTACCAGAATTCTAGAATTATTCTTTGTGCTCTTTTGAAACATCTTTTCGACAGTGGTAATTTTTTTCCCTTATACCTGGAAATAAAAATTGGTTTAACATTTTATTGCATCAAGTTGCACTTAATTCATTTTCATTGCTATGTAGGATTCTGCCATCAAATAAACACAACAGTTTATTTATCCAATCAGCTATTGATAGTCTTTTTGAGTATTTCCCAGTTTTAGAGTATTAGTCGTGGCACTATCATGAGCATTCTGTTATCTATCTGTTGGTGAACATTTGTATGAACATAGTAAATATACTTGTATACATAGAATATATTCTGGACATATACCTAAGAATAAAATTAGAGTATCTAAAATGTGCATATATTCAACTTGGGTAGATACTACCAAATAGTTTTACATGGTGTTAGAACCAATTTACTCTCTCTGTAAGACTGTAGGAAAGTTTTGGTAGCTCCACATCCCTGTCTACATTTGGTATTATCCATATTTTTCAAAATTTTATCTATTTTAGTGTCTCTTTTCATGAGATTTAACTTGTATTTTCTTGATGACTAATACAATTTAGGACCTTTTCATATGCTTATTGGTCATTTGGA
>NW_012138747.1:2936049-2938124 GCF_000956105.1 Propithecus coquereli
TGATATTTTTCAATATCACAATTTTGTTGGGAAGAGGATAGATGAGATAGATATGCAAGCATATAAACATTACCCAATATAATAAGTGAAATAATAGAAATATAATTTCTTTGATTACAAGTCACTGTGTCTTATCTTTACTCTTACTCCAATATTTGTAGGCTATCTAGTATATAGTAGATCCTAAAAAATTGTTAATTTATTGAACTGAACAAGATGTCATGAAAACAAAACAGAGAGTAACTACATAGTGTGGAGAAATTTGTTTGTTTTTTTGTACTAGAGATTTTTCATCTATAAATAGGGATTTAATATCAAATATTGGTATAGCATAATGAAGTTCTTAGCAAACACATTTGTTCACATTAACTCTTTATAATAGTGATTAGCTTTAAAAAAAGGTTATAGGGTGTCTGGGAGAGTGTAAATTTGGGGACAGAAGGAATATACACTATTTGACACTGTAACTCCAAACATGCCCTTCTATTTTCTGAGCCCCAAATCCTCCAAAAATACAGTGAAGCAATTTGCTTTAAAGGCCTTTCAAAATCATTTTGAAAGTAAATGGCAATTAGATTGAGACAAATCATTATTAGAAAATATTTCTATGTGTATTTATAATGTACTATGTATTGATAGTAAAAATAGAACAGATGCTTAATATCTTCTGAATTAAAATTACAGGTTATAACAACACACATGTATGCAAACCAATGTGATTATGCAATCACTTCTTCACTTTGATTTGCTAAAGTCAACTGAGAGACATCGGTATTTAGCTTTATTTTTTATACTTAAGATAACCAACACCATCTTTTCTCTTACTGGATATAAAATAAAAGTACCATTGTACTAACCCCATCTCTCACAGATTTTAAAGGACTTAATATGTATGTTTCTGACTATAATGCGTTTAAATTTTTTAAAGGTCCCCGGGGCATAATAACCAAATGATCTCATTCTCATACAAATTAAGGCCAACCATACAGATTTTTTCTTATTATTCTAGCCTATAAAGTTAATCCTCACTGAGCTCTCATAAAGACTTCTTTAAGCCACCCAGGTGAGGGAGAAGCAGCCCTAATGAGCATGAATCAGTGGCACCTGATCTCCACCATAGTTAAATGCCGACACAGATATAATCTTTTGCTCTTCCAAAGGCTTTTAACTCTGAGAATAAAGAGCTCAAAATCTCCAACATCAGCAAGCCTTTAAACTAGTTCCTTCTTCTGTCCAACAGCTTACCCTCCATTATTTTGCAAAAATAAAACTAGAAGTGTTTTATGTGTTTCATTTGGAGAGAATGTGGGAATTGCTGTAGAAAGGGGACCTATATCCCTTCTATTAGAGTTCCTTGTTTCTTCCATTTGATCAGGGAAACTTTTCCCTTCCAGAGCTTATTGAGCTAAATTGGCAAATAGAAAGAAATGAGTTTATACCATGTGTCAGTGAAGTTACCACATAAGTGTAGATTTATATGTGAAATATTTTAGATGAATTAAGTGGTCTTTTGGGAAATATCTGGAAAGTACACACAAACACAGATGAGCCAAATGGAAACAGTGACCATAAATTAAGTACATTCTCATTACCTTTTCACACCCCCTGACTAGAAACAATAACCTCTCCCCCAATAAGCACACAGTCCTAGGAAAAAAGATTAGTGTACCCAAAGGGCAAAGCAAACAGATATATCTTGTGATACGTTCAAACAATCATAAAGCTGTACCTCTGGCAGATGATGAGTGGGAGTGAATTAGAAAGGTCTAGGTGAATTATAGAGGTGGGAATCTTCTATCAAGGGGGCCCAGCTGTCTACCTCAAGGTACTTGACCCTAGCAACAGACAACAGGATCAGTCAAACAAGAGATGGCTGTTGTAGAGGAAATAAAGAAAATAAGTGAGAGTCTCATAATTGGGGCCTGGCCTGGGTAGAAAGTATATTCCACCATCAGGTCTTTTAAACTTGAGTTGAAATCTAAGTCTTATGATAGTATTACACTGAGTCTGTAATTGTATATGTAATATATTGCATGTATATATATACATACACACATAAACACACAATGGTAATA
>NW_012138747.1:2958504-2960214 GCF_000956105.1 Propithecus coquereli
AAATAATAGTAATAGTAAAGACAATTTTCTTTTTTTTGTCCTCACACTCCTAGTTATTAGGCCTAACTATAGGCAGACAAAGCCATAACCCTTCACTTCATTCATTCACATTATTCATTCAATTATTTATCTAACACATGTTCTAGGTGCTAAAGCTACTGTGCTCAGTATTTCAGACTCATAAAGATACAAATCTTTATTAGGTTTCTAATGAAAGTTTAAAAGTTCTTTTTTCTGTTATATATGAAGAACTTTGTGCCACCTAAGTCTTAAATGTGCGAGAAAAAATAGTTACTATTTCTATTCATTTTTAGTGTCCATTGATTTATAGAAAAATCCCATTTTCAGAAATGAAATCACTGTAACTAGTGTCTGCACCATCATTTTATTGAAACCATCCTTTCACGATTCCCTATGAGCCAGAAATGACCACTCACGCTCTCATTCTCAGGCTTCTCAAATTTTGTGTGAAATATGTTCCTATCTTAGTGCTTTGGCTTAAGTTTTCCTTTTCTCCTATACCATGCAGTACCCTCACTTCTCCCCACCATTCACCCTTCTCCATCTAGAAAATAACTAATTGTTCTCTCTGTAAAGTCACTTCCTTTGTGAAGTTTTTCTCGATCCACCCCTGTCACCCTTACCGTTAGGCAATATTGACAGCTTACTAGCCATCATTCACATAAATAAATTTTACTATTTACTCAAATTAGTTATATCCATTAGTTAGCTGAATTACCACATTTGATTTTACTGTATTTATTATGCCATGATAGATTATTAATTGAAGTAACTTGAAAAGGTTAATTAATCTGAGTCTTAATTCCATCTTCTATTAGAGAGAAAATTAAGGTTAGTAGCTCTTAACTCAAAGTTGTTGTACTGATCAAAATACTAACAGTAATGGTCATGTAATGAAGACTCCATGAATGTTTTTTATTATTGTCATTCTAGTTGTGTGGTTTTTGGCCATTGCTAGTAGTAGTAATGTAGGAGGAGCAATGGTAATTATAGTAGTAGTTTTGTGTCATTGAGGGCAGGGACAGAGTTCTATTTAGTTTTCATTATTTAGCACCTAGTCCAATTCCTGCAA
Source organism: Propithecus coquereli (assembly GCF_000956105.1). NCBI lineage: Eukaryota > Metazoa > Chordata > Mammalia > Primates > Indriidae > Propithecus > Propithecus coquereli. The sequence goes on from NW_012138747.1 coordinate 2,959,598, forward strand.
CATAGATAATTAAAAAAAAATTCTTTTAAATGAACTAGTGAATGCATGATTAAACTTAAAACTCATGTTGAATAACTTTCTCAAGATCATTTCATACCCTCAGGGTTTTAGAGTTATATTAGGAAACTGGCTTGACAAATGATTACACAAAATAATGAAAAACTACCGCAGAGTTAGTGCAAAGTTCAGCATAAGCACCAGTAGGAAATGCCCCGAAATTTTACCTTTGAAGTGAGAGAAAGATAAAGAGAAGTGCCATTTGCTCTTCAGTCCTGCTAAGTAAGTATCTCCAGGAATGAGGTATAGGGATCTCCATTTTCAAACAATCTACCCAGTAAATCTTATGCAGCTAACATTTAGGAACTGTGAATATAGAAGCAATAGGAAGCTATTATCAGTTACTTATACCTTAGTCTGAATCTCCTTGGAAAAAACTTATTCTGAAATAAATTTCAAAAGTTGATAGTTGACAAGATAACAAGGCTAGAAGGTCCAAGTATAAGTATCTACAGCATGGGAAGGGCACCTAGAAAAGCATATAACCACCTTCCCTATTTTGTGTGAAATTGACTTTCTTAATGTTAGATCATGTAACATTATTAGTTTCAAATATTTTA
>NW_012138747.1:2960495-2963500 GCF_000956105.1 Propithecus coquereli
TTAGGTTAAAGAATACTAACATAAGAAAAAGGAATAGAACTTTTAGACAAGCATAAGAAACCTCAGTCTATTTAAGAAAAATGAAGAGAAGTGAAAAAGGAAATAAAAAGGCAAAAGTAAAAAAAATCAGAATTAAGTTTTAACGTAATAGCTAGTACAGCAATGCATGAGTTAAAGAAATTGATTGAGGCCAGGTGCAATGACTCACACCTATAATCCTAGCACTCTAGGGCACTGAGATGGGAGGATCCCTTGAGCTCAGGAGTTCAAGACTAGCCTGAGCAAGAGCAAGACCTACTGTACTATTCTCTATTAAAAATAGAAAAATTAGCTGGGCACTGTGGTGCTCCTGTAGTCCCAGTTACTCGGAAGGCTGAGGCAAGAGTCTCCCTTGAGCTCAGGGGTTTGAGGTTGCAGTGAGCTATGATAATGCTACTGTAGTCTACCCAGGGCAACAGAGAAAGACTCTGTAAAAAAAAAAAAAAAAAAAAAAAAGTCATTAATTGAGACACAGGTAAACATTTGTAATCAAAGTAACTTGCACTGAAACAAAGAAATGTATATAACCTGGACTTATTAGGAAATATTACAAAGTGAGAAATTTGCAAGCATCAGTAGAAAAATCAGGATATAAAAATCTTCATGCTGTCTTTGAGGAAATGCAGACTGAGGTATCCATTCAGAAGGCATTCTAATACCATTTATTCGAATTAAGTAAAATGCAACCTATGAGCCAGCAATTCCAATCCTGAGTATATATCTCATGGATATCTTTGTACAGGTCTGTAAGGAGATATATTCTAGGATGTTCATTTTCATGTTACTTGTGTCCAAAAATTTAACATAATCATAGCATTCGTAACATATCTAGGCAGGAAAAATATGATGAACATGTATCGTGAGTTCTTAAGCAACAATAAGAAACAGTGGAATGATGGTGCATCTAGCAATATGGGTGGATCTTGAAAATAATGCTTAGCTGTTTTTAGAAAAGAGGAAGAAAGACAATAATATATAAAACACAATGCTGTTTATGTAAATTAAAAGTACATGGTCACAAGTATTGCCATACATTTTTGCTAAAACACATTTAAATATAAATAGATGTATGGGATGTATTACAACTGTTACCTGAGGGAGAGAATGGGATTAGGATAGGAGAATGGGGATAAAAATAAGTAAATAAACAAACCCAGAAGAGTAGAGAAGTCAATGATGGAGATACATTATGAACTTCAGGAGTATAATTAACTTAATTCTTTTCTACTGAACTAAAATAACAATAAATATTTAAAACAGAGAAATTTGGCAGGTGGAGATAAAAATACCTCTTATAAAGAGTTAAAGACAGCTCCTGAATAGCAAGGGAAGAAGAACACAATGACAGGAAGGCTTGGGATGGAAAACATTGCTTTACAATTGTATAAATATGAGAAATTCTGAATTTTCTTCAGTGTTACTAAGCTGGCACAGAGTTATGAGAAGAGTCTTGAGAATGTGTTTAATGGAGTGTGGGCTATGCTGGACCATGGTAGCTGGAAAGGGAACAGAGTAAAAGTGTGTGGAAAGAAGTGAAGAACTAGAAAGAGTAGGGCCTGGAAATCCCTGGATGACCTAGGCAACAGGTCAGTGAATATAAGGTGAGACTAAAGAATGGGGCTTCTTGTTATTATGTCAAAAAAAAAAAAAAAAACACATTTTAGCTAATGCCAAGAACCAAGAGGTGGATGCGTTTATAAAGAAGATGAAGACCCCTGAAGATGAAGAGGCCAGCAATTGGTACAAAGATGTTGAATGGATCTTGAAGACACTCAGCTATAGTGAGATTAGGGGTGGAGAAGAAAAAAAAAACAAATTAAAAGAGAACAATAGATATAAGCAATGAGAAGACATGGACAATGATAGAGAGTGATGATAAGAAAACAGGCTGCACAGAGACATAAGGATCCCTAGGATGGAAGCATGAATGGAAGCCAGAGAATGGTAATTACCCTGCCTACTTGTCAACCAAGTTGTCCAACCATTCATTGATTTACTATTTAATTTTTCACTCATTCATTTCTATTTGGTCATTAAGAAACTATCATTCATTGCTTGCTGTCTGAGAAAACTTTTCAGGTTAAAGAAATACTCTCTGATTCGGGTTTTACCGATCAAAGTTGTGTAGAAAGTGCCAAATCTGCCTAAGTGCTATAACGGGCTCTAGGGAAATAAAGGGGGAAATTATATTGGTTTCAAAAAAAATCCCACAGTCAGTCATAAAGAATCCATGGAGGAGATGGGAGAGTTGCATTTAATTGAATATTAAACTAATTATGTGATTTATTATTAAATAATTAATCAAATATTTTAATTGAATTTTTCTGAGTAGAATTTCATTATGTAAAGTAGAGAAGTGTATAAGGACAATGACAAACATAAGGACAATTTATTTAGAAAATAGATTTCAGTAAATTTAGGAAATGGCTATGGTCAAAAAGCTGTCTTCACAGCATTAAAAAATCATTATTTTTTGAATAAGTAGACCTCAATTTTAGTTGAATGTCATTGCTAATAATTGCCAAAATGTAGTAAAGTAGTGTCTCTTGACAGGTGCATTGAATTTAACCCCCTATATTCATGCCCATGCGGGTAGATTATTTACCTACAAGATTTTTTTTAACTTTCTGTATACTTCAGTGTCTAACTTATCTTTGAACTAAAATGGATATTAACGCATTCTGATTTGATCATGTTTGTGTTTGATGTTCTTGCTCCTTAAGGTCTGATTAAATCCATTCCTCTTCTTCCATTGTTAAAGTTTCCAAAGAATATTTCTTTAACAAGATACTTGTATATTGATGCTGTGTTTAGTCATTTCTTTTAGTTGGATATGAGAAGATTTTAAATATTCTCTGCAACATTTTCATTCATCCACAGAAGAAAATGTACTGGGTGCTTCATTACTTGACAGAATCAGTTGTTCTTATTCTTTTGTGTCAGTTAAAATGTGAATGCAGTCTTTC
>NW_012138747.1:2966380-2967029 GCF_000956105.1 Propithecus coquereli
CATGGTTTTGGAAAACACTTACAGAGAAGGAGGAAAGTGAGAAATTCATCTTCCCTTCTTCTGTTCTTCATTGTCACTCTATAGACATGGATTGCATAATGTCAAAAAGTATAAGAATTGAAGAATTTGATTACTAACATAAAAATTGTCATGGCAGATAATTAGCATATATCCCTGCACAGGGGCTCTTCTGTTTGCTATTAAATTAAGAGTCACATTGATATGGAAAGATTATTAAATTAAGATTTGACACATTAAGGCTTGAATCTAAACTACCCTTGTTTCCTGTTTCCTGGATTCTGCTACCTAAGTACGTTGGTCCCAAGAATGCAGTTGTCCTAGAGGACTCCAAGGCTAAGCTATTTCATAAGGCTGGAAGTTAATTATGTGGGTCATGGTTTGTGCTGCAGTTAGAATACAACTCCTAGGTAATGTATTACCTAGGTAATACATTACCTAGGTAACTCCTAGGTACATGATCATGTCACCGGTTTTAACTGATCAACACTTAAGTGCACATAGAAGAATAACATTCATCAGGTGTCAGGCAGATGGGAGGGAGGAGGAGGAGATGGGTATATACACACATAATAATGAGTGCGTCGTGCACCATCTCGGGGATGGACACGCTTGAAGCTCTGACTCAGGT
>NW_012138747.1:2967079-2968434 GCF_000956105.1 Propithecus coquereli
TAAATCTTTTCTGAGATCTTAGACATAAGAAAGAAATCCAGGGATGTATTCACAGCATTTCTGGGTTAGTTAAATTTAAATCAACTGCTAGCTATTTAAACTCTAGTGTCTTTTTTTTCTGTGCGTTTGTGTATGAGTCCGTGTGTGTGTGTGTGTGTGTGTGTGTGTGTGTGTGTGTGTGAGAGAGAGAGAGAGAGAGAGAGAGAGAGAGAGAGAGAGGGAGAGATTTGTTTTAGTTTTATATTTTTTGTTTGTTTTTTGCTGGGAGCCATATTTTTTAAAGTTTTTTCTGTTGAAATTCTCAAGCCTTAGGCTGAAGGTGAGTCCATTAAGAGAGATTTGATGTGCTTCTGGTTTTCCTAGGTTCTTGGAAGTACTTTAATAGGATTATTTTTAAACTAAATTATCAGTTTAAAGTTTTTCAAACTATCCATTTAGAGCAAATTTAATCTGCAAACATGTTTAAAGGTGCTACTAGTATTCACAAATAACCTACCTCCTTTATAATTGAAAGAGAGGAGAAGTATTCTCCTCTCTAGAATTTTTAGCCCATTTCTTTTAATGAATTGACATAGTTATTATCTATCTCTAGGTTCATGAAAGTGAAAAAAATGGTGAAAATAGGTGATTTTTGAAGCTTGCACATTCAACAGTCAGAAGGCTTGTTCTTTAGAAGCTTAGTAAGCAATGATAATACATTTGTTTGTATTTATGACCTATCAAACCAATAAATATTAAAGTACAATTATGTACTTTCTAGCAATATTTTATTTACACACACAAACACATATGCGCACACACACATTTGTGTTGGAAATGCTGAGGTTGTTCCCCATATAATGTTAATGGAAATATAGGTTAGTATATTGCTTCTAACAGGTAATTTAGTGTTGTGTATCAAAAGCCTTTAAAAGGTGTACATGGTTTGATAAAGATTTTACACATAGAAATATTTTCTGGGGAAATAATTAAGGTTTTGAAGAATAGCTGGAAGCATGCTTATTGTAGAATTATATATAAATGGAGTAAAAAATAGAGGAATGAAACAGAAAACTGCAAGAAATTTCTATATCAAAGTAAGGTTATGGACATGAATTATTGTGTATTAATGCAATTTGATACTGTATATTTTATTTAAAGTAATATTTACAAAATGGCAAACTATTTTGGCATATTAGAAATATTAGCTAACTTGATCCTCATAATACTATTAGGTAGGTACTGTATTGTCTGTACTTTACAGATCAGGGAGTTAAAGCATGCGATGTTTAAGAAATTTTCCTACTGCCACATAGCCCTTAAATGGTGGAGCAAGAATTGAAATTCAGACAATCTGTTTCTAGAGTCCATGTGCC
>NW_012138747.1:2984755-2985502 GCF_000956105.1 Propithecus coquereli
TGGGCAAGGGGAGGGCGAGGGGATGGGGGAGGGGGGAGGAGGGGACGGGCATATACACAAACAATGAGTGAGATGCGTATCTCTGGGGCAATGGACACACTTGAATCTCGGACTTGGGGGGGAGGGAGGGTAAGGGCATCATACGTAATCTAATCATCTGTACCCCCATAACATGCTGAACTAAAAAAAAAAATCAATTGATGCAATGCATGATATTAATAGGACTAAGGGCAAACAAACACATGATCATCTCAATAGGTGCAGGAGCAGCACAGGAAGAATCCAACACTCTTTCATGATAAAAACACTGAACAAATGAGAAATAGAAAGAAATTTCCTCAACATGGTAAAGGACATCTATGAAAAATCCACAGTTACTGCCATATGTATGGAGAAAAATTGAATGTATTTCTTATGGTGAAATCAGACAAAAAAAGGAAGATGACTCTGACCATTCCTATTTAGCGCCATCCTTTTTTTTTTTTTTTCTTACCAGGGCAATCAGGCTAAATGAAAAATGAAAATAAATAAATAAGATCCAAAATAGAAAGGAAAAAGCAAAACTTTTGTGTATTTCCAGATGACAAGGTTTTTTATGTAGATAATCCTAAGAAATCCCCCCATCTCATTAATGCTAATGAAAAAGTTTAATAGGTTTACAGATACAAGATCAGTATATAAAAATCAATTGTATTTCTATACACTAGCAATGAATAATTTTAAAATAAAATCAAAGAAACAATTACT
>NW_012138747.1:2986862-2992786 GCF_000956105.1 Propithecus coquereli
TATACAGAAGTTCACATATTTTATGATTCAATTTGTGTGAAATGTTCAGAATAGTATATTTGTTATTTCCATGGCTGGGTGCATGAGTAATGGGAAATGACTGGAAATGGGTATGAGGTTTTTCGGGAGTTGATGAAGATATTCTAAAATGAGTCATTATGGTTTTACAGCTCTGTGATTCTACTAAAAGCCACTGAATTTTACACTTTTAAAAAGTCACATTTTATGTCACATGAATTATATATCATTAAAGCTCTTTTTAAAAAACAGGAAGAACATCAAGCAAAGAAATTGGTTAAAAAAATTGCTCGTAAACATGGATAGCAAATCTGAATTTATATCAGGTTTAAGATTCATACAATCTAGAATTTTTTATTGCTTTGGACCAGTCAGATGTGATAGCTATTATGAGTCTAAGAAAGAGGCGCAGATCAGTTACATTACACAGAGAGAAGAACAATAGCTCAAAGAGAGATTTGTAATTACTATACGATACAAGATTAAGCAACGTTTATTATCTCAGGTAAAGATTGCAAACAGGTATCAGCTTCTAGTCTGTCTGATTAATTGCAGCTCCCTACCTGGAGTACTGATGTTAGATTCTGAGGCGACATCTGGGAGTATGAGAAAGGCTTTTGGGTAAATTAGATATGTCTTCCATCATTAAGGAAATGGGAATTTGTCAAGTGAACAACTTGCATTTCTTTCCTGATCTAGAAATCTAGCTCACGATGAAATTAACAGCTCCAATAGGAAGAGCTAGATTTATTAAATTCTTCTATTTGTCAAACATATCTCACTCCATCCTTATGGTAAATGAGGTGGGCACTCCTAGTCTCCCATTTTATAGAAGAAACTGTGACATATTGAGATTAAATAACTTGCCTAAAATTACTTTCGGAGAAAGAATTTAGCATTTCAAACACCCAAGAGATTTTGCTCATGATGTTTTACTCCTAACCACTGCATAACTTTTCCTCCAACTATCTAATGGCTCAGAAACGTCAGAACAGTGGAGGCAAAATATTATTTCGCTGGACTTTGGGCCAGTGGGATCTGTATAGACGGGGTGGTCCAGATGGACAACACAGATTTGATGGTAGATATCAGTCAGAGAACCTTATGTATTTAAATTAAGATTCTAGGGACAGAGAAATAAAAACTGAAGCTTCATGAACCTCAAAGGATTATACAAACAGTGAACCTGGGTTAAGGGAAATAGCATAATCATCAAGAAATACTTCATAGTAATTCAAGAACCTGCAGAAAACTTGTCCCTAATACCAAGTTAACAGGCATATCAAGCAAAAGTTAATTGTCTTGTTTACTATTTACCGCCAGACATACAGTCGGTTTGAATACTTTGTCCTATCTAAAACTACTGGACAAGTATAACATGCAGTGAATCAGGTAGAGGGTGGTAATGGATGGAAACTGCATAAGAAGTGAGATTAAAAGGAAAAAAAAAAACCATCACATAGCTGCAACTGGCAGCCTTGGAATAACAACATACAGTTTAAATTAAGTACGTAAGTCCTATATCTCCCTTTTGGTATAAGAAAGTACAGCCACAAACTTTGCCTACCAAATACCTCTTTAAGGTATGAATAACAATCACTGTGGCGAGATTGGTTCACATGCTACAGAATTCGTAATTATATGACCTGCATTATAATTATAGTATTCTTCAGTTCCAAGTCTGCAGCCCAATTTTGATATTAGACATATAATTTCACCAAGTTTTCTGACAAAAAAATTTTTCAGAATTATTGGATATTTGTGTAACCAGGAAAGAAATTTCTCCTCCCCAAATTCTTTCCCCTTTTTCATAGCCGTAAACTTCACACTGTTCAATTCCATTTGGTTATCACAGTTTTTCAAAATGGAACTTGGAGTTGTATGTTTACTGTCATAATTTACAGCCCTAACATTGAAAACAGTGTGATACCCTTAGTATTCCTAATTGACCCCATACCATTTTCCTGAGATGAAATACGTGTTCTCATGTGTTCAACTTTTACTTCCAAAATCTGAGTCAGCCACGATAACAGCTATTTTGTCAAGGGCCAAATTTCTGGTGAAATGAGATCCCACTACTCAATTGAAAAGGACTTTTTCCATTTCTTTCATGAGAATAACATGCTTCATGCAAATGAAAGATGTATTGCTTCGGTTTCATCTACCTACTAGAGTTCCTGGGTGGATGAAAATTAAATTTCACCAACAGTTCATGTTCTGTTAATTTTATAAATTTGCTTATAATAGGTAAAAGTATTCAGGGTTTATAAAAAGTCAACTAAAATTTTATATTCCCCCAAATTCAAACAGAGTTGTGTTAACCACAGTGATCCATAAATCTATGACCATGCATTGTTTTGTTATGGTTTTCATCTATAATTTTAACATATGTTATTTTTTATTTATATTTTTACATCAGTGCTTATGGCAGGGTATCACCCACAGGATACTGTGCACATGAGATTGGTATAGACAATTTAATTATTGGTTTTTAAATTTGGAAATACTAAAATTATATCCATGTACTTTTATAAGGTTAGCAATTTGTGTAAAGTGATCATTACTATGTTGCAGTTAACAACTCTTATCCTTTAAAAAACTATCTCATTTAATATCATTTAATGAGCCACTAAATATATTCAAGGGTTCATTAGAATTATTTAAATGTTCTGAAAAACGTAAATGTGAAATATACACAGCTGAAGATGGTTCAACACAGTTCATAAGGCATCAAATGTGTCACAGGCTGTGGTTAAACTGCATGCTTTACTGACTAGAAAAATCAAGACTTGCTTTCTTCTTCTCATTGAGTTCTAAAGGGTGCGTCAAAGTTTTCTCTAAAGCTCCTTAAAGGGAACAAACTCTGTCCTCACCCTTAATGCTATAGGCGGTAGTTGAATCCACTAGCTATGGAAAATGTTGGGGAAGGCTTTCTTGTTATTTGCCCTAGATTTCTTTTACTTGAGTCAGATAACAAGAAAAATAATTTTATGTGTGAATCAATTTTTTATGATTTCCCTTTTAAAAATAATTTCACATTCATCAGTGTTGCCTGAGTTAATGCATCCCCCTAGAAGAACAACATCAGATTGTATGTGAAATCTTTGCCTTTTTGGTTGCGATCAGTCAGGGACAGGCATTTTCTCAATTTGAGCCTGGAGGTATTTCTAACAAAGAGATACATGTTTGTTTGCTGTTCTCTTAGAAGGGGGAATGAATTTGTTTCAAGAGGCGAATATTATTGTCGTCAATTTAGAACGTTCAAAATGTATGTGCCAAGAAAACCCATAAAATGCCATATGCCTTCACCCCGAAAATTATGATAATAAAAATGCTAATAGTGTGTCTATTCCACATAATTCAAATGCCTCAATTTCCCTATATGCAAGAAATGAGTGGGCAAATTTATCTCATCTCTTGGCCAGGGGCATTGTGAGGAATTAATTTCAGGATAATTTTTCCCTCCTTAGATGAAAGTTGCTAGGACTATAGTAATAAGAATTATATTATAAGACAGTCTTTACATTCCAGACAGGCTGCATTTTGGAAATTTGTACTCTTTGAGTTTTAAAATGATTATTTATGTCAAAACTTTTTCCAGTTGCCTTTGATAAGCATCATAAATACAATTAATTACTTATGCTTTCTTTTTAAAACTGACTTTGAATCTTTTAAGACAAGTTTCTGAGTCACAATAGACTTGTTTCTACTTGTGGTGCATATAGTAATCTCAACTGCTGCTCCCTGCAGGGTCTGAGACACCCTGCCAAGCTTCACATGACCAACATTATAACAGTACTGCTTGCTACCCCACTGCTTGTTCACATCTTATCCTAAACTCAAGATTGTTCGTCTCTCCCCCACCCCAGAAGTTAGTTGTTATTTAGCTACCGTGACTTTTAAAAATCTTCTAAACCAATTCATTTTGGATTTTCAGGTTAAAATGGTAGCCAGCCAGTGCTTTCCCCAGACTCCTTTAGAATACACAGAAAGAGAAGGAAAGTTATTGCAGCAATGGGAACTCAGAAAATTGGTTTAAAAATATGTCAGATTTTAAGAGGATTTCTAATAACAAAAAGATGCTGGAATGGAGTATCAGGACAAAACAGGAACTCAATAGATTAGAGCCTATGCCGAATGTGTTTCTCTGCATCAGAGGTGTGGATTACTTGCTGACATGAGGGAGGGTAGCCACACTTCATACCACATTGGATCTGCTTTAGGAACAGGAAGGCAATAAGAATGAGTTCGTTTTCCTATTCCCCCCATTGGTATTTCTTTTTGTCTGCATCACTTATCGAATACATTTCTCAGCAGTGTTACAGGAAGGAGGAATGGGAAAGCAATAGAGCGCTACATTCTGAGAAGTGGATTCGGTGACAGAAAATGGGCGGAAAGGAGCCCTCTGGGGGTGCAGTTTTATTGGATTGTTTTCAGGCAAGAGAAGAAGTGTCGATTGCCTCAAATTGTCTGGAAAAAGTGCCCTCCTCACAAACCAAACATCAGGAATGGTGAGCAGGCAATCTTTCCTCCATCTGGCAGAGCCACACTAGGCGAATCACTGCTAGATATTGCAAATGTGGTTTTGGTCTAAGGCAACCCCCCGCCAAAAAAAAAAAAAAAAAAAAAAAAAAAAAAAAAAAAAGTGAAATAGGGATGCTTTTAACAGCCACTATGCAGTGCTTTTCACCAGGTGCTTCATGTACCACCTGCATCAGCCTTCCTGTGGAATATTGTTAAATATGTAAATTCTTTAGCCTCGTTTTCCCCACATTTATCAGTTTTGCCACGATAACAACCCCCAGTTTCAGAGAGTTTCAAAAACAAATAACTGCTTATTACTCAGGATTGGGGGGCCTTTGCTCCATGTGTTCTTGTTTTTCGACACTGACTGAAGGAACAGCCAAGGGGACATTGTGTGGCATGTGGTTCTCTTGAAAGGGCAGCATCAAGAGATGATTCAAACACACATAAGTTTATTTGAAACACACACTTGGATGTAGCATGTGTTACATAGACTTACATTTTATTGCCCAAAGCAAGACACCAATAGAAATGTACTACAAGCCATTTAGCCCGTGGGTTGTAGCAATGCATATCCCTTTCCAAGGAAGGGAGAACACAGTTGTAAAAACACTATAATCTCCTACAACTCCAGAAAATATTTTTTCAATAGATCAGGTGAGGCCCATGGTTTGCATTTTATCGGTCCTCTCATAACATACTGATACATATTTAATTTGAAAATCATTGATTCATGTGAATAATGACAAGATTTATTTCATTTCTCATAAGATAAAGTGAGGACTGTAACTGATATGCATAAGTAAAACATATTTTGAGAAAATATTTACTGAAGGTTCATATTTAGGAGCATCTCCTTTGTGTTGTGGTATGATAACATTAAATAGAGTCTGTTTAAGTGTGGATAACTGATGAAACGAAAATACAACATGCTGATATTAATAGAGAACAGATTAGGAGATACGCAGAGGTGATATGGAACTTGAAGACAAAAGTATTCACTACTGAACATTCAATCTGAATTAGAAACATTTATGAGTATAATTGACAATACATAGTAATAAATCCACGATATGGAGAATAATATTGAGAAATTAGCCTGAAATATAGGCAAATATATAAAGAAGACAAAACGAATACAAAGAAGATGATAGAGATATAAAATAGGGAATGGGAATTCAATATTCAGATGACTGATGTCATAAACAAAAGAAAAAAATAGAATTTGAGTACAAATTGTAAAAAAGTAGGACACAGCTTTATGGAGAGAAAACCATAAACTTGGACATTTAAAGACCATAGTGAATACCCAATTGTTGAAATGATCTAATTCATATATATATATGAATTATATATATACACACATATATATGTATGTGTGT
>NW_012138747.1:3005301-3007714 GCF_000956105.1 Propithecus coquereli
TGTTTACTCAATGACAGATATTGGAAAGTTTATGTAAGTTACCATCATTAGAGGATTTAGAACAGTGCCAAGAACATACTATCTCATTAGAAGTTGGACACCCCAATGATGATGTTGATGGGAATTACATGAGTAAGATGAGAATTCTCTGAAAAGTTCTACTGCGCCAAAGCCACTTTGGACCTCACAGAGAATTTTCCTTGATTAAGTTTAAAATTATAAAGTCCTGCTGTCATAGATTACATTAATAGCTCCAATTCCTAATTCCTCTGTGTATCTATGCCCTTAGTCACACAGCGTTTTAGTGCTCTCCCTCAGAGGGCAGGATGAAATCTGCAATCACATGGCTTGCTATGAACAATGAGATAGTAAAAGATAGGATTCAAGGAATGTCTTGGAAAACAGTTTCATAATTTAGCTTGTTTGCTAGTATGCCTCTGCTAATATCAAGAAAAGGACATACTTGAGTTAGCCCATTTTTCCCAGGAGGCTGACACACAGTGCCATCGCCAGCTGGTCTGGGACACATAGATGAGTCAAGCTGAGTTCTCCAAAGTGTTTAAACTGAACTAGCTGTGATAAACTAGCAACTAGTCACCATACAGACTCATGAGAGATGATAAATTGTTATTTTTTAGCCACTCCATTTTGGGGTGATATTTAATGCGGTACAACTAACTGATAAAACCCTCTCAAAATTTTTCTCATCAAAAGTGGCCAAATTTCCCTGCTAGCTGTAGACTAATTACACAAAAAGTTGTAAACTCTTCAAAGAATATCCATGGCCTCATGAGAATTTTAACCTATACATGATGGGTAGTGTCAGGGCTTAGAAAATGATATGTCAAGATATGGCATACTGGCATGCTGAGGTCTTTGAACTGAAAGAAATTGGGAAGACCTTAGATAAAAGGTCCTTCTGAGCTTCATTCTTCCTCCTGCCTCCTGCCCTTCTTTCTCCCTCAAAGGGAGTCATAAAAACTGGAATTCCCTGACCCAAAGGTAGATCATGGAAACTAAAAGTCTTTTCCCCCAAAGTGGGCCATAAAACTTGGAAATATCACTCTCTAACACTTTTCCTTCTCTCTTGAAGACCCTTATTCCAGAGGGGTCCTACTCTATACCCCAGGAAAGGAATGTAACACAGAGCAGCCAAGAAGAATTTGAACAGGTAGACTTCAGTGGGTTTTCCCCTCAATTTCCTACCATTAGATTATAACCTTTTGTCCAATCACATTTCTATGTGGCCGTCCATTCTTCATCAAACCTAAGTATAAAAAAAAAAGACATTTTTTCCTGAGTCCTTGGCTCTTCACTTCTGAAGTCTCCCATGTCATGTAAAACTTTGATTAAATGCATTTATTATGCTTTCTCATGTTAAACTCACTTTTGTTACAGAAGTGTCTGGCCATGACCCTTATGATAGGTGAGGAAAGGCATAACGCCTCTTTTCCCCTATAGCAGAAATACAATTAATGAATGAACACTCCTAAGGCTGTTTTTCTGGAATGGTGAGACTTCAATGAGTACCGGCAGCTTATAGCTTCATGGTGTTTTGACCCATGTGACAGGAAGAAGAATGTTGCTGATTAAAGACCTAGAAAACAACTTACAGAAAAAAAATAAGCTTGATTTCTATTCAGTGAGAGAAAAAAGAATATGATATAGAAGCTTCAAATTTCTTTCTCTCTCTTTCTCCAATTACTTTAGAATCAGCCTCATATATATGTCAAAGCAAAATGTCTGCACTTGTTTCCATTCCTTCTCAATTTCTCCTAAGTATTTGTTTTTGTTACTTAAACCCTTTCCCTCCTTTTCTAATTTCTCCAGCTCTAATTGTGAAAAACAGATAACCGCGGACTAAAGGTAGTGCTTTATACCATATAATTAGTATACAAAGTCCAGTCCTAACACATATGATATAAATTAACAAATGACACCACTGGGAGTAAAACGAATCCAGACAAGTGTCTGATTATGTGGCTCCAACCTGCTCAGGAAAGCTGAAATAGGAGCAGCATTATTAACATGTCACATTTCCTGATTTACTAAAAGGTAGAGAATACTGAGAGACAGTCAGTCTTCTTAGGCTTCTGCCTTGAATATTTCAGTCAGACTTGGGATTAATAATTATAAATCTCCATGTAGTTAAGAACTGTAGGAGCTATTAGTGTTAGCCAATGTGCATTTCTGATTTCCCGTTATCCAAATAAACTTCCCAAACACTTCTGTTTGGTGGAACTATATGACTGGTTTTGGTCAATTAATTGTGAATAGAAATGATTCTTGTAATATTTGGCCAGAGTACTTAGTTGCTGATGTGAGACTCTCCAGAGAGCTCTATTTCCCTTTAATACTTTGGCAATATTTTAGACAGTGGCTGCTCCATTAATTTGGGTCCTGAAGTAAAGAC
>NW_012138747.1:3007764-3013455 GCF_000956105.1 Propithecus coquereli
ATATATAATCATGCTAAACATAAAGTAAAAAAGATTATAGGTAGCAATGACACCCCAGTAGCAATAAGCACACCTAGTGCCAGGTCTAATAATATCCTGTTATAAAAAGAACAAACAAACAAACAAAAAACCCAAAAAATTTCATTTGGAGAAATGGCTGATTCCCCGACTTGGAAAGAAAATATACAAAATGAGCCTGGATCTTTTTGTAGTGCTAGACAGTAAGTCCAAACAAACCAAAAGAAAACAAAATAAATCACACAATGATGCGAGTATGACAAAGGGACACAGGAGCCAACTGAAAAAAACTCCCAATAACTAAAGCAGGATCAATTTGAGCAACAAATTAAACTAATGCATTATAACCCAATGTATAAAATAAATAACCATGCATGCATACTTTTGTTCTTTGGTGAAAATCAATACATCGATTGGCCTTACTAGTGTAGAACTATTTTTACACTCTTTCTTCATTTCAATTGTTCTCTTTGCCTGTTTTCATGACAATTCCACAGTGTTTTGATAAGTGTAGGGCAAGGTAAATCATGAAGTCAGTTAGTATAAAAAATGATTGAATAAGTAAATGAATAAAAGGATACAAATCTTTTGTGTATAAGAATTCCAAATAATATATTTAGATACTACATCCTTAAACTGAAATTGCATAACTCCTCACACCTTAAATGTCAGCTGCGCTGCTGATTCAAGTAGCAGAGACATAAAAGAAATAAAAGTTTTAAAAAAATGTGTTGGCTGCTCATACTCACTTTCTTCCAAAGAGTATAGTATAAAAATGAAAAGAAAATGAGTAACTTAACAGTGGCGAAATCTGACAAGCACTACCTTAGCTAGGTGATTGTGGTCAATATCAACAGTGATAAGGTAGGTTGATTATATGTATCCACGATACAGTGTAATAAAAATGACACTTTACGACTTTGGTCTTTCTCTAAAATCCCATAACCTATAATTATGACAAAAACATCAGACAAATTTCATGTAAGGAACATTCTACCAAATACCTGATACATATTCCTCAAAACATTAAAAGTTATCAAAGACAAGGAAGGTCTGAGAAAGTATCATAGACCACAGAAGGGAAGAGATAAGACCAGCTAAATGTAATATGGTATCCTACATGAGATCATGGAACAGAAAAAGGACATTAGGCAAAAGCTTAGGAAATTTAAAAAGTATTGACTTTAGTTAATAAAAATATACCAATACTGGTTCATTAATTATAAAAAATCTACCGTACTAACATAAAATATTTTGTGATAGGGGAACTGGTATGGAGTATATGGGAACTCTCCATATTATCTTTATATTTTTTCTATAATCTCAACTTTTATAAAAATAAAGTTTATTTTAAAAAAGAGTATAAGAACTTTTCAGTGACTTGCAGATTATGACATTGATAGAATTGAGCTTTTAAATCTATTAGAAAAAGTCTTTAAAATTCATTTAAAAAGGAAGAAAATTATTCTTAGTCCAGATATAGGGTGGACCAATGAAAAAAGAGGAAGTTAGTAATGCATGATTACAGCTTTTCATTTCAGATTATATATGTAGAGTTTCAAAGACCTGTGGATTCACTCACCCATAACAACAGACATCTGATAAAGATGAGAATAATTTTGATATATTCTAAAAATTACTTGGTTAATTATTGATAGGTAAAAATCTAGCCCTACCTCAAACAATTAATTGCTGCATGTGGCAATTTCCTCTGTGGATGAAATTAGTCATAAATAAATGGTCAGAGTAGGATTAGTTTAACCCCAAGATCTTGCTAAATGTGTGATTTTATGTTTAAGCCGGTAATGTTAAACTTAGATTTGCTACTAATAACCCTGTTTTATTCACTCTACTCATTTGATAATTACAGCACTATTAGGTCCTGATTTGAATGAATCGAATGAATCCCAGTTTAATTCTGTTCCTGACTACAGGTATTGATAGTATCACCTTGAATTTGCCAAAGTGTCCCATTTTGGTAAGTTAAATGGCAAACCTGTTACTCTTTATAAAGAAATACCATGTAAAATGCAGTTCCTTCAAAAATTCTGTAGTAAGTAGCATTTAATACTATGCCCTGGACTCTACCTCAGATATACAAAGGCATCAAACACATGAATAGCTTCTTTGCAGTTTGGGGGAACAAAATAGTTATTGTATTTACCACTTACTATAAAGTTCTCTATTATTTGCATAAAGACTTTTTCAATATATTCTTTTTAGAGTTCAGATACAAGGCAAAAATATGTATTTCCCTTTGCAAATTAGAATGTTACATTTGGTGCATAATTTAGTTTCTGCATAATATAATTTAGTCTGTAAATCATTATTTCTCTTTTAACCTTGGCTTCCAGGAAGCATCGAACCAAATTTTACTCTCATATATGACCTTCCTTCAGTCTAGGTTTTTAGTACAATTATTTACTTCTGCAAGTGTACCTCTTATTTTGGGAATAGCTGTATACTGAAACTGAGTAATGCCTTCTGATATAATAAGTCATATTTTCCATCAACTAAAAGAGGTGCTATTGAAAAGGAAGTTAGGCAAATGAATTTTCAAATAAATACTCTATTTGTAAATCTAATATTCCCCTTCTAAAACCCTATAGCCATAAAATGTCTAAAAAATAAATTTGCAATTGCTAATAAAAAAAGATGTTCTTTAAAACACACACACTCATTACAAATGTGATGATTTTTAAACTGCTATATTTTTTACTTTATGTGACCTTATTCTTTATTTCCAATATTTTTCCTTTTAATAAAATGATTCATGAAAATGTTTCTGTATCTCTTGGAGTATCACACATGCTTTTATTCCTAAATGCTCAAAGTGGCCTTAATTCAACTCTGGTCTCTGGTTTATTACCTCGCTAGAACCTTACATGATGATGTATTTGGTCTTAGGATGCTCACATCCTGTTGGTATCTACATATCCCATTGAAGCAGTAGGTACTCAACCATATTCCAGGGCCCCCACCATCAGGCTGAATTGTTATTTTTCCCTTACATTTGGACAATTTAACCCTCTATTTACCATGATAAAATAACGTCATGATATTTCAAGTACATTAATTTGCAATTGAAAATGTTAACAAAACATAAATTTTTTTTTATACTGTTTATACAAAAGTTTCAAGAAAAGTCAGAGATGCATTGCAGTCCAGTTCACTAATGGATTTAAAAATGCCGTGAAAAGAAAGCTCTGCAATTCTGACAGAGATAATCTATAATAAAAGCCATAGTTTTGAGACGGGGTAGAGCAAGATGGTCAAATGGAAACCTCCAGCATTCGTCCTTCTATTTAATGGAACTTTTAACAAGAACACATTCAAAGCCCCACTTGAATATCATAATTCAATGTACCTGAAATGGAACCTGGCTTCTATATTTTTAGAAGATCCAACAAGTTTGCAGAAGTTCTGACTTAAGAGGCAGAAATACGAAAATTCATCTAGAAAAGATATTTGAGAAAACCAAATGTCTCTGACCAAAACTTTTCAAGAACACAAGAGACAAAAAGATAAAAAAGAATGAATATCTTTGAAAGAGGCCTTTGGGTTAGGTTATCAAGGAAAAACCATGAGGTTTGCAAGATATTACATACTGTTTTTAAAAAAGAGGTAATTCAAGTAACCTGTGGGTTTGCATTAATACGAGAGTAATAAAAAAGATACTTCCATTTTCTAGACCAA
This sequence comes from Propithecus coquereli, assembly GCF_000956105.1. Lineage (NCBI taxonomy): Eukaryota > Metazoa > Chordata > Mammalia > Primates > Indriidae > Propithecus > Propithecus coquereli. The sequence goes on from NW_012138747.1 coordinate 3,011,479, forward strand.
AATTTATGCTCTCATAGTATGAACAGGTTAATATTTTATGATGTTATGTTAACACAAATATTTAAAACTGAATGACAGTATATTAGCATTATCATTTTTAGTATTTATCAGAAAGAAAAAGTTTACATGACAATTCAAAAGAGCCATGAATTTAGAGCAGAAAACTTGCATTCCAATCACTCTGGCTTGTGTTCATTGGCACTACTTATTCAGGAAGGGTTACTCTACATCCCAATCAGGTGATGTATCTTATTATACAAAATTGAAATTATCAGCTTACCTATCTCACCAACAATTCTGCAAACTCTTTGAAGATAGAAGCTATCTCTATAGCTTCAGTTTCTAGTGTAGTGGTTGACATCAAATAGTAACAGTTAAGTTTAGTAGAATTTGTGTATTAGCATTTGTTATTAAAACAGAAAAACAGGAAATCTCAGTGGCATAACTCAACAAAGCCATGTTTATTGTTCATACCAGTTTAATGTAGATTGGGTTGGGGGATGATTCTGATCTATGATTTCAGTCAGGTTCCAGAGTTGTTTTACTTTGCAGCATTGTTGTTTTAAAAACATGATCTCCAAGAGGCCATGGACCAGAGAGAGAAAGTAAGATTTACATGTGAGAAATTTTTTCATAGGCCAGAACTAAAAATGGAAAAATTGTCTCACCCATATTCATCGGCTAGGACACTCCCATGTGGCCCCAACCTGTCTATAAAGGCACTGGGAAATGTTCTTCAGCTATGTGAACAGGAAGAAAATGGAATGAGTTTGATGGACACGTAGCTTTATCTCTGTCTCAATTTATGATGTTCTAAGCTCTTTATACTCTAATCTTTGCCACACCTTTATGAGATAGGTATTACTATTACTTCCAATTTAGGAAAGGTAAACTAAGACATAGAAAGAATAAGAGACATGTTCAATACTACAAAGATCATAAATGGAAGAATTGTGTTTCACATCCAAGCGTTCCAAAATCCGTGTTTGTACTTTATAGCATTTCAATAGTAATCACATGGTAAATAAATGTCGAATGAATAACCAGAAATGGGAATGATGGACCTCAGAATTTTAAAAACTGTGTTTCATGAGTTCCTGAAAGTATAGTAACAGATGACAAGCAGTGCAGACAGGCATCCATAGAGAAAAGTTAGATGGATAGATAGATGCAGATATACAGGTAAATTGCTGTAATAAATTGTTGAATGTGAGAGAGAGGATAACACATCAAATATTACTGGGCACAGGGAAAGAATAACTACCTCCTACAAGGGTCATGATGGACATTAAATGAGTGCTTTTTAAACTGAGCCAGACATTGGAGTTGCCAACGAATGTAGGTAGGATACTCTTGAAATAATCAGAGGTAGCAGGTAGGAAATATCTGGGTTATTCTGATATGTATTAGTAGTTTCTATATCTAAGAGCTTGCTGTTTGAAATAAAGCTGTGGAAAATAAACTAAGGTCAAATAATGATGAGCCTGTAATAACACCACTTTGAAATTTATACTGTAAGTCATAGAAGTTATCAAATGTCTTTAAGCAGTGGAGTACTATGAATAAATCTCTGTTTTATACAAGTTAGAGAGATAAATATGAAGTGGGGTACACTGGTGACAAAGATCTAGTCAGACTAGTCACAAACTATTTCAGTGGCAGTATTATGTGTGGTGGATTCTTAATAATGGAATTATTCTGGTTTCCATTTTTATTCTCTTCTTAAATATTAGGAGACTAAAGTGTCTTCACTTTTAAAGTTAACATGATTCCAAATAATGATCATCTTTATCTTCCTAATTTTGGTAAACCTATAATGTTTATAATGTATAAAGTGTCTAGATCTCAAACCTACATGCCTGGAAAATGTTAAGACTATAATATTGACATCTATTTTGGGACTGTCCAGCTTGACATCAGTAAAATATAAGATGTAAGGATGATCTCTGTAGATCTAAATATTTGATTCAGTGGTTC
>NW_012138747.1:3024655-3026741 GCF_000956105.1 Propithecus coquereli
CAAATATCTGGGCACCATGGCCCAGCCTAGTGAACACATAAAATCAACTCTCACAAGCAGGTATGAACTTTGGTTAACAACTCATAGTTGCTTTATCCTTTGACAATGAGACCAGGAATACATGTGACTGAATAAGAGCCAAGGATAGTTCTTTCTTGGGAACGAAAATGGGACCAAGATCTTTTTGATGTCTCTCCTTTTGGGTTCATAACCTGCAAAGAGCATGTAAAATCTAGGATCCATTTTTCCCTCCACAGGGAAAATCTACCTTCCACAGAGTAAAGTCAACCTAACATGTTCTATCGAGACATAAAGAGGGCGATTTCTGACAATATTGTTCAATCAGCTAGACTCAGGTGTAACTTAAGCCACTGAAAAGTTGAGGTTGTTTTTGACTGCAGCATATAGGCCACACTGACAAATGTTTCATCAGCTAATAAAGTCCTCATACACACACACCTTCTTGCACACACATTTTGGGGTTGGGTTTCTGTCACTTGCCAGCACCAAAGAGGTTTAAATAGAGCCCTAACTTATTCTAGCTATTTTTGCCTTACTAAGGGCACAGTAGAGCTATAAGGGAGAACCTAGGTGCTATTTAGATATTGTAAGATAAAATTTCAGATACTGTAGATACTGTAGATAGACACCTACATTTCCTAGTAAGATAAAAGAAAATAATATTGTTATCAAATCCTTGCACTATTTGTGGTATTAAGACCATGGAATCTGTCGTGTGAATCTGTTTGGGGATGAAAAAATACCAGTGAATATCTCCATTGAAAAACTATGGCTTATTAATTCTCTTTACTATATAAGATAATGGAATTTTTATCAAAGAACAATTTATACAATTCTTTTAAATTTTTTGTATTTAAACCATCTATTATTTCTTGGCAGCACCCACACATTCTGTGTCCTCTTAAATAGCACTGAGTAAAATGCTGATTGTGTTATGACTAGTCTACAGAAACTCCAGTGTAACAGAACAGCAACCATTGCTACCTGCCGAGTTTGAGAATTAAAACATAATGTAGGGGCTGTGTCTGATGATTTAGAAAACAAAAGGTCAGCATGTTCCAGTCATTAAAAAATAAGATTTGTAAAGCACAGCATCACACCAAAACCACCATATAAAGGACTATTATAAACAAACTGAGAAAGGCAAGTTAGACACTATGGGTAATTATAACAGTAATAACTTCAAGAACAAAAATAAAACACCTTTTGAATACTCATTATTATTCTAATATGTATCATTGCATTTCATTCTCACAATAACTGTGTTACATAAGTAGAATAAATTTCTTGTTTTAAACGAACTATAGAAATGATCCCTGAAAGTATAGTCTTAGAATGAATTTCTTGTTTTAAGGACCAACTTTTCCCCATGTATGAATCCACATTACTCTAAAACTCTGGAAACAATTCCATCCTTAGTTAGTAACAGGGTTTTAAAGAACTTTTCACAACCAGTGCTGCTGTTTCAGGCCAGCCATTTGGATACTCCTGTTCCACTTCTACCTGTAATGGGACATCTATTTTGCACTTGTTTCTCTGCTTAATCTTGTTTCCTCACTTGTTCTTGCCAAAACATGTAATGTGCAAATCTGCCTGATGCCATGATATTTCATTTTTCTTGCCTTGAGGGTCTAAACCCTGGCCCTGCACGCAGAGTCCTGGTATCTGCAGCCAAAACTTCTTAATGCCCACAACGTAGTAGTGTGAAGGATGGGATTTGGAACCATAACGAAGTTGATTTAATTTTAGGCATAGCAACATTTTGTGCATCTATTTCCTCATCTGTGAAATAAGAGTAACTAGTATTTCCCTCATATATTTTTTAAAGGAGAAGATACTCCTTTTGTGCTTAGTGCAATGCCTGGTATATAATAAGACCTCATGAGATAACAATTTCCCATTCCCATCCTTTATCTGTTTGCTGGCATTATAGTTTACTGCTCAGTACTTTTTGTGGCAATCATTTCATTGGCCATTACTTTTTACTTGTTATCACAGTCACTGGATTATAAATGTTTGTTTGTATTTTGTCTCAGTGAATTGTCTTGAATTATTACTGTCTAGC
>NW_012138747.1:3028526-3030701 GCF_000956105.1 Propithecus coquereli
AGGAATTTTATTTGAAGCTGGACCTCCAAAAATTCCTGATGGCTACATTAAATATTTTGAATAGGCTAGGTTAGCAACATGGTATATGCAAAGCTCATAATTATACCACTAATTCATCTTAATTTTTAAGTATATCTGTCACCACCACATAAGAAGACTGTCTCCTGATAGCCCTAGAGAGCTCATAGATACTGCTGGAAAGGTGTCTGGTGCAATCATGTGTAGCTGAAGTGGAAAGTCACAAAATTTTCATGTCAGCTAACCTCTGGGGGATTATCCCAACTACACCCCTGTGCTGGTTACTTTTATGTGTCACCTTGGCTAGGCTAGTATACCCACAGTACCCAGATTTTGGTAAAGCACCAGTGTAAATTGCTGTGAAGATGTTTTTCTTTTTAGTTGTGATTAAACTTTAAATCAGTAGGTTTTGAGTAAAGTAGATCACCTTCCATAGTATGGATGAACTTCATCCAATCAGTTTAAGACCTTAAAAATAAAAGACTTCGGTCCCCTGAGAAAGAAAAAAATTCTGCCTCCAGACTGACTTCCAACTTGTGCTGTAGTATTTTTCTGTCTGTCCTTCTATCCATTGAGAAACATCTATTGGTTCTGTTTCTCTGGAGAACTCTAACTAATAGAACTCCATGACCAGGATAGCTATAGAGAAACTAGCATATATTATGGGGAAAATTCAAAGCATTGAGAGATGATAGACTGACAGATCCAATGCTAGTTAATGTTTGGTGAAATCTCAGTGTTCTCAACCGGTGATTTGTTAAAACTTTCAACAAATAGAGTATAATCTTGAATTAGTGCTTTCATGTCTCTGAAGGCATAATGATTGTAAGTCACTCCCGTTCTAATTAGACTAGATTTATGAAAAATTCACCACATAGGGATACATTTGTCAGAACTAGGATCCCCTTGGTGTGTGGCTTGCTACTAAATATTATATTAAAAGAATATATTACAATAGTCTGTACAAAACCTGGAATGCTCAGAGTAGGTCAGGATCTCTGTATGAAAAAAAGTTTGCCTTTCATAATATTGTAAATTTTTGTAGTATTCAGATAAACAAATTATTCCTGATGCTGAGAGCATAAAAGTAGAAATTAAACTTCTGTTAATATCTGGAAAATATCTTAGGATATATTTAATTGGCCTAAGGTGAGAAGACAGACTATGGTTCAGGAATTCCATGTTGGGACTCTTAGATACCTATCTTTTATAGGTTGTCATAGGGATAGTTTCATATCAGAGTCAAGGACTGCTAAAACACATGAGAGGTCAGGATAAAATATTACAGTACCAATAAGAGAGCCATGATCTCTTTTCCATGAAAAAGTTCAATAAATAAAACTTGGCCAGGTTATACTAGAAACTATTTGCCAATTCAGAGAACTTAAATTGGCTAAAGAATAACCAAAAGAGGAAAAAGAACTCCCTCAAAAACCCCAAAATGTATGAGGTTATTAAATATGAGATATCATCTCTTAATGAATTTGATAGAGGGCTTCAGGAATCATTCAAGTTAGGTGACAAACAGGTGATTACATTAAGGTAGAGGTCCAGGAAGAAGCCAAGTTATCTCTTCTTTTATGACAACCATCAATTCCTACCCCAATTGGATGGAAACTTCCTTCGAGATAGTGACATGTAGATTCCTTAGTCTTGAACTCAAGGAAATGTGATTGATTAATGGGAAGACAGATCCAATAAATGGATCAATTGCAAAATTGCATCTGTAATGATGGTAAAGGGAGGTGATGGTGGTGGTAGTGTTGGTTGTAATGTGGTAGTTAGAAAGCGTGTGGAGTCTGGGGGTAGAAATGGATTCTTCAAAAATATATGTTAGATGCAAAAAAAAGTGTACATTATATAATGGAGCATATTTACTGGTGACAAAAATAATAATTTAATGGGCATTTCATACAATTAATTCACATTAAAGGGAAAATAATCTTTAAGAATCTTAATCAAACTGACGTTTCTAAATAGCTCCAAATCATTTCCAGTCCAGTCTGGAATAGGGTTAGGGTTAGGGTTAGGGTTAACTTAATGATCACCAAAATTATGGAATTACACATGCTGGTTTTAAACTATGTTCTCTACTATATTACTTGACAGACAGACACACACACACACACAAATGTCTATGAATAAAAAAATTTGCAG
>NW_012138747.1:3042466-3044201 GCF_000956105.1 Propithecus coquereli
ATCGGGGCAAATCAGCTCAATGTTGAACTTGTCCTTTCCTATTTTCTGTGAGTTTAGTGGTGTTCATTGTTACAATCCAGATATTCTCCTAAAAATGTAGGAGAATCCCTCATTTTGTCCCTTGATGAAATATATATTCAGAGGTGCAGAAGCCAGCTGTTAAATGTGAGATCACCAGATGTTCCCATAGTCAGTGGTTGCTAAAGGCATACAATGTAATTTCTGAGCTTGAATTTGTCAATATGTTAAATATAATTGGTATTATGAGGGGGCTTTCCCTAGCTAGCAGCTCTTTCACTACTCCAGAGAGAGCAATAATGTCTGTGGTGACATATTGAGGACTTATGACTTCAAATTTTAACTTCATTTTTTTAAAATGTCAAAATATTAAAGGGCTACTAATGTTTTTGTTACATGGATACATTGTATAATATAATGCTTAAGTCAGGGCTTTTAGTGTGCCCATCACCAGAACAGTGCTCATTTTACCCAATAGGTAAGTTTTTACACCTCATCCTCTCCCACCCACTTTCTTCCCTTCTTGGTTTCCATTGTCCTTTACATCTCTTTCTGCCTGCATGTGCCCATCGTTTAGCTCTCAATTATTAGAGAGTATATGTGGTGTTTGTTTCCATTCCTGAGATACTTCACTTAGGATAGTGGTCTCCATTCCCTCCAGGTTACTACAAAAGACAGAATTTCATTCTTTATAGCTGAGTAGTACTCCATAGTATATATATATACCACATTTTCTTTATCCAGTCATGAGTTGATGGGCACTTAGGTTTATTCCAAATCTTTCCAATTGTGAACACTAAACAGCAAGTCTCAAGGAATCAAACTGAATTTAAGAAAAGTAACTGCATGGCAGGAAACAAATCTTATGCTAAAGGAATAAAGTAGAGCTCAGCAACCAACAAGGTAACACATTTGGCATCAAATTAAAAATGATCAAAAAAAGAAAATCCATAGCCAGGAGAAAAGATCAATAGAAAGAGACCTACAAATAAGAGATAATGAAATTAACTGAGAACATTAAAACTCCAAAAAAAAAAAAAAGGAGCATTAAAACTACTGTTATAAATATTTTTCATATGTTTGGAGAGTAAAGAAGTACATAAACATGACGCTAAGTAGTACAGATTTTTTAAAATCCACACAAATTTCTAAAGGTAAAAAACACAGTTTTGAAATAAAAAATAGAAGATTAAACAGCAGATTAGAAACCACACAAGAAAGTATTAGTGAACTTGAAAATACAGCAGTAGAATATATCCAAAATAAATTTTAAAAGAAAAAGAGAAAAACACTGGAAAAAATGAACAGAGCTTAATTAAGCTATAGGATATTATCAAGTATCAATCAACTTCATATATGTAAAATTAGAGTGTCATAGAAGAGGAAGAAGGCAAGATAAGCAGAAACAAGACATAAAAAGAAAAAATATTAAAAATTATCAATCAACTTCATATATGTAAAATTAGAGTGTCATAGAAGAGAAAGAAGGCAAGATAAGCAGAAACAAGACATAAAAAGAAAAAATATTAAAAATATGGTAAACACTATAAACCCCTAGATCCAAAATATTCAAAGAATTTTTAGCAGAGGAAATGTGAAGGATATTATACCAAGATATATTATAATCAAATATATGTAAACTCATGGTAACAAAAACACCCTAAAAGAAGTTAGAGTGAAAAGATTATGTACAGAGATAGAAAGGATAATAGCTGGT
>NW_012138747.1:3044251-3045829 GCF_000956105.1 Propithecus coquereli
ATTCTGTTATTGCAACACAAATGAACTAGGATAGCCTTTTAGTGGCAAAATTTTTATTTAACCTGGAATTCCTGGCTCTGTGATTCATTTTATGGCTCCTTAATCAAATATTTAGTGTTATCTAAGTTTGCAGATGCCCAAATTAAAAATAATATAATGATGATTATAATAACAACACCACAACCAACACCTTCACCCCCAATAATAGTATGCCTGTGAAAAATTAACTTTGTGTTCTGGAAGCATTTTTAAGCCAAATTAATAATTATGACAAAGACATTGTTTTCATTAAAATAGCTACATTGTAACAATGTGGTTTGTCATATGAACAAAGCTAAATTGTCAGATCTTGGGCAAATCACAACTGCTTTAATCATGGCTAGTTTTCCTTAAAGGTAGGGAGTTTGGTCACATATTTGGTGACATTTCTTTTTAGTTTTGAGATTCCATGATTCTATGATCTTAAGATTATTATTGAAAATGATCTTTTAAAAATATTTACAGCTTTTATTTGAGCAATTTTTATCTTCTACAGATATATTTAAGTCAAATAGCAAATCTATAAGGAAACTAAAAAAAAAAAAAGAAGCAAATAATAACACCTTGCCGTAGAACATTGAAAGATAGAACATCTTTAAGCATCCTGCTAATAGATGCTAAGTCCAGGGAAGGTTGTAGAATATAATCCTACTGACAATTTAACTTTGAGCAAAATTGCCTCTTTTCAAAAACTATAGCCTGGTCACACATATTACATTTCTGGCAGATCAACACCATAAACATTGAACAGGCTGAAAATATCCAATTGAGGCACTTGTTGTCATACATTACAGTGCACTGTTAATATACACAGTTGGTAGAATTTTATCCAACATCCAAAATTTCTGTAGAGAAAAACAAAATGTTAACCAATATTATTTGTTATCTTGTTACTACATTGAGAAAGCCAAACCAGTTATCTGGGGAAGAATAAAAAACAAATACTAAAAATAAAAAGCAAAAGTTCTCTCTCTCTCTCTCTCTCTCTCTCTCCCCCTCTCTCTCTCTTCCTCTCTCTCTTTCTCTCCCTTCTCTAAATATATATGTGCGTATATATTAAAAATGCAGTTTATATGCACCTGTCACCTGCATAGATATAAAACACACCATATAACCACATAACTTTCATTCTCTTTCTCACTCTTGTGATATCTAGAGACAGATAGATAGTCTAATGGGTCTGTTTAGAAACAATATACAGGATTCAGAAAGTATCCATGTCCTAAATCCTTGGCTATTTACTTTCAAGATGTTTAATGATCCAACACAAGTTCAGTCTTGAACAACTGTTAAACATTAGTATAGAGAGTTCCGTGGATGAACTCCATATTGTAACAGCATAATATAAAAATTGGTGTAATAGAAAACAATTGAAATGGATATGTTCATGTTAATCCTAGAGAAACAGTTTTTCCCCCATTCCAGAGTCAGTGGTATATTGTACAGGTAGCACAATACTATTCTTTCAAAAATTCAGTATGAAAAAAATCAGAACTTGTGAACATATTATACAACTGTAAAATAGGTGATAAACTCAAA
>NW_012138747.1:3045879-3048007 GCF_000956105.1 Propithecus coquereli
GCAATCTGCATCTCATCTCTTTATTGGGATTCTAAGCAATTCTGCAGTCCTGCTCGGTTTAAAGCTGCACAGACAACAGGGCTGCAGATGTTTGCAGGGAAGGGCATTTGCTTTCACCAGCATTTTCTTGACCACAGGGGATTCCCAGTTGGCTCTGGACAAAGGCAACAGAGGCTTTGTGTCATTCCAGGTGTCATGCATCTAACCTCTAGAGATGCTGGGCTTTTTATATAGTCTGCCCATTGCTTAACCGCCTTTCCCATGAGCAGATTTCTTTAGTGCACTCAGACAGTTTGCAGAGCATGGCAATAAAATGCTTAAGTTAACATTATTAAGAAAATGTAAACACTGTTTTGATAGATGTCGTGAATAGGCTCAAAGTACAGAATTGGCTGCAATGGAACAGCTGGCTACTTACTGATTTAAAAAGAGCAGAGAGGCTGAATGCACTATCTTTTATCTACCTCTTTCTCCCATAGAATCTGAAGATGTCCCTAGTGTATTGGTGCAGACACTTGCTAGGATAAAAGGAGAGATTCATCATGTGATTAATAGATATTTAGAACTCACATACAAGTTCCGTATCAACAAAGTCTGTTTTTTTAGCTACCTTTGACCCCTAGTTTCTTGATGGAATGAATTGTTTACAAATGCAATCATTTTTCATGTGGTATTTCATCATAATGCTGATATTTAACTCCACACTTGGCTTATGAACATTTTCACATTTTATTTATCCTCAAAAGACTGCTTTTATTTATTTGACATTTTTAGTTTCATTCTGATTGTTAAACTGTCCTATTCTTTTTGAGAATCTGTTTTCAGTGGCTAATAAATTTCTGCCTGGAAGGTCTTATCCTCGAGATGATTTCTTTTTGAAATTTTTAAACAGTCCATTCATTATTTTTTGAAAATCAGATGCTAAAATCAGTGATGAGTAAATGAAATGCTTAATTTCCTGAGTAGCATGCCCACTGGCACTATCTTGTTTTGTGATTAGGGTTGACTCTCTAGGGCCAATATTCATGCTAGCAGATATTTGGCTTTTGTCGTCTCTCAAAACAGCCAACAGAAGGTGGAAAAGCTTATCAGTACTCTGTACTCTGTTTTCTGAAATTCAAACAACAAGCAGCCTATAAGCTTTACCTGAACATAAGTTCTTTTTTTTATTAGTCAGCACAGACAAAAGGAAGCAATCCAGGATTCCATACAACTCTGATTAAAACGTTACTTCTCCTCACTAGGCTTTTTCTAAAACGTTATTCTTCTCTTTTGTTGGTTATCTACCATAATCTTCAGACAGTGCTTTCTATATGGGTAATTTTGTTGGCTGATCCTACAAATCCTACTGGGAGCTTTGAGAATAGGATGCTATTGAGACCAGTGAAATCCATTATAGGTCAGGATCTATTTTACTTTCCTTTGAGAAACTATGATCATCAGGAAATAGAAGAAACCATCTTGATAGCCTCTCACTGATGTACCTTTCTGTAGAGTTAAGAAGTCTGAATATTGAGCAATGTCTATGAATCCACAATTTATTCCTAACAAAATGCCCCTTAATGCACCTGAGCTAGCTAATACTATTCAATTTTCATAGACATAAAATAAGCTCTGCCCATGGCCAGAGCCTATTCACCATAGCTGAAATTAATGAACCCATGATTTCAGTGGCAAAGTATCTGTGATTTGTTCAGGTGTTGCACCCTTTGATTAAGATTATTTTCCTACGTATCACTTGTTAAGACGGATTATTCTGTTCATTACTTGGTCATCAATTACAGATATTTCTTTCCTTCTGCATGAAAATATTGCGAAATTACTAAGGGATTATAACATTATACTATGTTATAAATACTTTTAATAATGGAACATCTGTATACAGATGATCTTCAATTTATGATGGTTCAATGTACCAACCTTTGACTTTATGGTAGGTTTATGGGGTATAAAATGCATTTTTGGCTTAAATTTTTGAATCATGATAAGTTTATGAGGTTGTAACCCCCATCGTAATGAACATCTGTAGTCAAAAAATAGAGGGACTGACGTTAGAATCACAAAAAACTGGAGTTCAAGAAAAGTAAAAGATTATAAACCTTGTACTATTCCTTATTTTGATGAAAGA
>NW_012138747.1:3048057-3048357 GCF_000956105.1 Propithecus coquereli
GACTAATTTACTGGAATTCTTTGGATTAGCACTTAGCAATCTACATATTATTTTGGAGAAAGACACTCAAGTAGTTCCATATAAATATTCAAAATAAATGAAGTCAAATTTCCAAATGACCTAGAAATGCACTATAATATTATATACTATATCTTTTACTTCATTTACTATTTCTTTTTTTTTTGAAACAGAGTCTCACTCTTTTGCCCGGGCTAAAGTACCATGGCGTCAGCCTAGCTCACAGCAACCTCAAACTCCTGGGCTCAAGCGATCCTTCTGCCTCAGCCTCCCGAGTAGCTG
>NW_012138747.1:3052946-3054371 GCF_000956105.1 Propithecus coquereli
GATTAATCCTAAGTGAATGAATCTAGTCACAAAAGACTACATACTATATGGTCTCATTTGTATATCATGAAGAGAAAAACTACAAACCTATTGTTATAGAAAGTACATCAGTGGTTGCCCAGGGCCAGAAAGTGGAGAAAGGGAATTGGATTAACTGCAAAGTTCCTTGAGGGAACTTTTGCAGTAGATTGTAAAAGTATTTCATATTACGATTGTGACATTGGTTATCCGACTGTATATATTTTCCAGAAATCATAAAATTGTATATTTAAAATTGATTTATTTTATGTACTTCTGTACTTCGACGAAGCTGACAAAATTTCATTTGGGGTAAAAAAAAAAAAAAAAGTCCCATTGGCTATAGATATGACAACCTCAGAGAAATACACTACTAACGAATTAACTGGGAAATTCACAGTGTTATTCATTATCTTACCCAAGATGGTCCAGAGTTTGTTTTGTCGTTATTGCCAATATATCTTATCACAGATCAGTAAACTTTTCCTTAAATCAGTAAACTTTTCCTTAAATGTGTAAAATTTTTAGGCTTGTGTTTTATACAATCTCTGTAGCAACTATTCAGCTCTGCTCTAGAGCATGAAAACAGCCAAACACATACCTAAATAAAGGAGTGTGGCTTTGTCCAAGAAAACTTTATTTACAAAAACAGGTGATGGACTACATTGCTAACCATTTTCTAGACTTTCTGTAATTGAGGCTGACCTTGATTAAGTATTATTCTGTTTAAAACACTTTATAATTTGACAAGAGATTTGTTTGTTTTGGGTAGTATAGATTTTCTAAAGATATATATAATTGTAGAATCTTTTCATATATGTGTAATTCCTAGAACAATTTTGCTGTACCAGTGTTATGAAGAAATTGCTTAGGAAGTTTTGTCTTAGCAATGTACAGCTTCTAACTCCACAAAGTTCTTTGTTCCCACAGGGGTTACTATTAAAAAAGACATCATTGCTGAAACTTTTCATCCAATATTAAAAAATATTTATTTTGTGTTTACTATGGCTAAGGTCTGGGCAGGGTCTTTGTTTCAGTTAGTCACTCCTTTATAGGTATAGACATAGATACAGATACAAGCACATCATAATTTTACACCATGCTTGCTGCTTGTGATTCATCATTTAAAAAAAAAAAATCTCTGCCATTATGGAGATTTTATTCTAGCAGGATAAAGCAATAAACATGATACATTAGTAAATTGTATGGCACGTCAGAATTGTAATCACAATAGAAAAGCCAGTAGGAGAAGGAGATAGGAGAATCTCCGGATGGAAAAATGGGAAGATTGGAATTTTAAAGTGGTGGTCAAGGTTGACCTCCTGAGATGGTGATGTAGAGTAAGTGAGCCATGTGTATTATTTGGGGAAGGATCATTACATGCAGAAGTAACAGCCATGATAATAA
>NW_012138747.1:3056111-3057338 GCF_000956105.1 Propithecus coquereli
TTAACCATCAATATAACATAAAATGTGGGATAGTTTGATTTTAAGTAAGAATTTAAAGATATTTGTAAGGAAACATGAGTGAAGACCATCTAACTACTTTCTTTACATTTTCCCGTTCTTTGACAATTATCTTGCATATATTAGACAATATTTTTAGTTATTTGTTTTTATCTAAACTTTACAAACATTTAACTTAGTTTTCATAGAAGGAAATTTTTGTAGTACTTTACAACTAAAATCTGAGGTTACAATAACAAATATGTCCATAATAAACATGCTTAAGAACAAACACATTAGTTTATTGATGAAGACACAACTCAATTCATAAAGATAAAGATGTGCCCAAACATTATCCAGTAATCTAATGTTTTCATAATGTTTCTGCTCTGGCCATCAGGGGGTAACTGTTACTGGACTTGCTCTCCTGCTACAAATAAGTAGAAAATTGGTTAAACTATGTAAAACAACTGTTTCAGAAATTGGACAACAGGCAAAATAGGACTATGCTCCTTAGAGAAAAAAAAAAATGACAAGTTAACCCTATGATCCACCCATCACAATGAATTTGGAGATTAGAGTTTTAGGAGATTGACATGGCTGGAATGTTTGAAGCAGGGTGTGATATATGAAGAGCTATGCACAAAGACCTCCAGAGGTATGCATATGGGTTTGCTTAAGTATTTAACTGAATACTAAACTGTATATTTTTAAGGCAAGATACTATAAGTCTTGGCAAAGGGCAACTGCAGAAAAAAGAAAAGCTACTGGGGACTGAGAGGTGAAAAATTTGGAGAGTTCACGATTTCAAGTTCTGAATGACTAGTCAGAGTAGAGTTCTCATTGAACCTATGAGACATTTGGTAGACACCTCAGAGTAAAGAGCTTTTTAATTAGAGGTGATATTGCCCTTTAGGGATGTTGGAGACAATTTTGGTTGTCACAATTTAGGGGAGTAACACTGGCATCTAGTGGGTAGAAGATAGAGATGCCATCAAAAAAGCCCATGATGCACAGAACAGCCTCTTACAGCAAAGAACTATTCAGGACCAAATGTGAAAATTACTGAGGTTGAGTAACTTTATCTTGGTAGTACAGCTAAACTATTAATAACTCTGGAGTAAAGGCTATTTTAGATGTGCCCAAAGATTAAAATTAAGCTTTGAAAGGAAAAGAAGATTCGGCAGTAAATTAGCTGCCTGTCAAACAAAACTGAACACTGTATAAAGG
>NW_012138747.1:3057388-3058791 GCF_000956105.1 Propithecus coquereli
AGGTAGATCCAAAAGAATTTCCTGATATGATATACACACACACATATTTATATATATGTAAAAGGAATGTCCAGAAAGTATCCGACCATTGTTAATATAATGAGAATAGTTACATGGCTGGATACTCTGTGGACAGCCCATATAGGTAGCATATATTATGCTATATATGCTAATGAAAGAGAAGCATCAAGAATGACAATCAAGAGTCAATTGTTTAATACAGTTAATATTCAAGTGTTAACTTTTGACACAATTAACAGTTTAAAAAGTGGGCAATATATAAATGGTGACTAACTCAGAATAATCATATTAAACAATTAAGGCAGAGAGTAAATTGTTTTAGGAAAACTTTTTCTCAGAAAAAGATATGAAGCTATATGTATATCATAATTTCTATTTTCTATCCTCCCATAGTAGTTATTCCTATGACCACTGTAGCAGTCATTGCAATGAACATAATGAATTTATATTTTGTATGTCTGTAGTCTATAAATTTCTTCACATGAGGGCAGGAGTATTATCAGCTATGTGGTACCCACTCCAAGCCTATTGTGTGTCCTATTGTGTGTCGCACAGAAGGCTCTTGATAAATGCTGGTCCAATTATTGTTTGGTGGATTTTTACCTAATGTTAATTGAACGTTTACTGAGTCTCTGAGCCCATATTAAGTGCTTTACATGCACTGTCTAATTTTATTCTCAGTAAAATTATATGAGGATGCTCCGTCATCACCCTATTTTAAGGATTTGGAATGTAAGCTTTAGAAAGGTTCAAAATCATTCTCAAAGTCACATAGCTAGAAAGTGGAAGGGGAACGATTTAAATGTCTACCCAACCCTCTACAACGCTGTACCATATGAATGAACTGATCTACATATTCACAAATCAAAACCAGGGGTTGAAGTTTGGAAGACAGCTTGGGAATTGGTGTGAATTTTTCATTTTTCTTTTTGGCAGATTTTGAGAGAGAGTTCGTTTTACCCTTTGGAAGACTATTTCCTTCCTTTCAATATTTTTGTTCCAAGTAGTACTTTGAGAGACCCTGAAGGTTTGTTATTTAGAAAAGCATTAATTTTAGACATACTAGAAGTTTTATTCATTTATTGATTAGTGCTATATTTATTAATTATCTACCATGTTCTATGTGCTTTTTAAAGTAATGGATATTAACAATGAACAAAATGTGCAGTGCTTTTCTTATGAAACATTCATTTTAGTGGGAAGACAGACAATAAATACACAGATAAATATGTGTGACCAACACACACACATATTCATGGTCTTACTCAACAATTAGCTCTTCAGTAAGGATGTGTAAAAATTTGAGTTTAATGACAGTAGGTTTTTGGACTAATGTATTTCAGCCTACAGTGAAGAAATTAACCTAGGGACCAATACACAGA
>NW_012138747.1:3058841-3059322 GCF_000956105.1 Propithecus coquereli
TTTCTTTCTCTTGCCTGATTACTCTGGCGAGGACTTCCAGCACTATGTTGAGTAGAAGTGGTGACAGTGGGCATCCTTGTCTTGTTCCAGTTCTTAGTGGGACTGTTTTCAACCTTACCCCATTCAGTAGGACATTGGCTGTGTATTTGTCATATATGGCTTTTATAATTTTGAGATATGTTTCTTCTATGTCATGATTTTTGAGGGTTTGTATCATGAAAGGGTGCCAAACGTAACACCCCACTGACAGAACAGGGAAGATCATCCAAGAAGAAAATAAATAAGGAAATATTGAACTTAAACGTGACTGTAGAACAAATGGGCCTAACAGACATTTATAGAACATTTCACCCCAAAACTATTTAATATATTCTTCTAATCAGCACATGGAACATTCTCCAAGATTGACCAAATTTCAGGCCACAAAACATTGCTCAAGAAATTTAAAAAAACAGAAATCATACCATGTATCTTTTCAGAT
>NW_012138747.1:3059531-3060807 GCF_000956105.1 Propithecus coquereli
TATTTTTAGTGGGAAAAAAAGCCAATGTGATAGAGCCCATAGATTACAATTTGTTTGATTTCATTTATATAAAATTGTAGAATAGGCAAAACAAATTTATATTGACAGAAAGAAACTCAATGGTTGACTAAGGCCAGGGATGTGTTGAAAGTTTCACTGCAAAGTAGTATGAGGGAAATTTATTGGATGATAGAGTATTCTTTTTTTTATTTCAAATTATTACAGGGTTACAAATGTTTTTGGTTACAAAGATCACTTTTGTAATGCTTGAGTCAGGTTTATAAGTGTGCCAGTCACCCAGATAGTGTTTGTTGTATGCGTTAGGTAGGTTTTTGCCCTACCTCTTCTTCCCACTCTACCCTGATTGATTTACATTAAGCTATACTTTCTTCTATGCACATGTGTGCTCATCAGTTAGTTCCAATTTAACAGTGAATACATGTGGTGTCTGTTTTTCCATTCTTTAGACACTTTACTTAGCATAATGGTTTCCAAGTTCCATCCATATTGTTGCAAAATGCATTAATTCATTCTTTTTATGGCTGAGTAGTGTTCCATGATATACATATTCCACGTTTTGTTGATCTATTCATGAATTGATAAGCATTAGGGTAGATTCCCCACCTTTGCTATTGTGAATTGTGCTGCAATAAACATTGAAGTGCAGGTGTCTTTTTGATAAAATGATTTCTTTTTCTTTGGGTGAATACCCCGTAGTGGGATTGCTGGATTGAATGGTAGGTCTACTTTTAGTTCTTTGAGGAATCTCCATAGAGGTTGTACTAATTTGCAGTCCCACCAACAGTGTATAAGCATTCCTTTCTCTCTGCATTCATGCCGGTATCCATTGTTTTTTGGACTTTTTAATAAAAGTCATTCTAACTGGGGTAAAGTGATATCTCATTGTGGTTTTAATTTGCTAATCTGATGGTTATTGAGGTTGAACACTTTTTAATATCTTTATTGGCCATTTGTCTATCTTCTTTTGAAAAGCTTCTGTGCGTGTCTTTTGCCCGCTTTTTAATGGAGTTGTTTGCCTTTTTCTTACTGATTTGCTTGAGTTCTTTGTAGATTCTGGATGTTAGTTCTTTAACTGATGCATAGCTTGAGAATATTTTCACCCATTCTGTATGTTGTCTATTTGTTCTGTTGATTATTCCCTTGGCTATGCAGAAGCTTTTAAGTTAATCAAGTCCCATTTATTTATTAGTTGTTCCTGTGATTGCCATTGAGGTCTTCTCATAAATTCTTTGACTAGGCCAATATCTAGAAGAGT
>NW_012138747.1:3062783-3063101 GCF_000956105.1 Propithecus coquereli
AATAGAAGAAAAAGGACCCAAATAAGCTCAATCAGAAATGAAAAAGGTGATATTACAACTGATACTACAGAAATACAAAATATAATCTGTGAATAGATGAAAATCCCTATGCACATAAGCTTGAAAATGTAGAGAAAATGAATAAATTCCTGGAAACATACAACTTCACAAGACTCAATCAGGACAGACCAATAACCAACAATAAGATCAAAGCAGGAATAAAAACTCTTCCAATCGAAAAAAGCCTTGAACTAGATGGATTCACAGCCGAATTTTATCAGACCTACAAATAAGAGTTGTACCCATAGTACAGAAATT
>NW_012138747.1:3064282-3065687 GCF_000956105.1 Propithecus coquereli
TGAACATCTACACAAACCACAAAATTAAATGACTTGGAATATTACAAAGTGGTATGTTTGCATAGGCATCAATTGAACTTAGAAAGAGGAGTCCCTGAGGAGTTCATTTGCATAACATTTACACTGCCACCCTTGTCAATTAGCATCAACTAAGGCAACTCAGTAGACACATATGAGGCCAAACTAAAGGAAAATATGTCAGTTCATTTTAGCTTCCATAACAAGAGGCATACACAGAATATTCGGGAGAAAGAAAAAAGTAGACAGGTCAACCTAAATATTTTCAGTGTCTTAAGTATTTCAGAACACTAATCATATTTTGTGTGTGTGTGTGTGTGTGTGTGTGTGTGTGTATGTGTGCATTTTTTTTCTTTCCTTCAAACCTAAAACTAGCCTGTTGGGAAGCACAGATAGTGTTCATTGTAAAGTTGCTTACCCCTTTCAAAACCTGAAAATTGATCACTAAAATCAGTTTACCAATAGATGGCATGTAAATTTTCAAATAAATATCTAGCAACATCCACACCTGTTTATTTCACAAATAGATTGATTTTTGTATTCTACAAGGAGATTTCTGCTACCTACATCAAAAACTTTTGTAAAATTTGCAATTTCAGTTAAGAAACCTGGTAAATACATTTTTATTTCAAAATTTAAAACACGAAAACAAAATTTATCACTTGAGAATGAATTCTAAAGTTCTCTTAAAGCATTCAAAGCAGTTTACCTTCCTAATAGAAACAATATACAGCTTGCAAAGTCCAGATACAGTATGAACATTTGACATGGATTTTGTTTCCCTGGGACATAATAAACTACCAACTCAACCTGGCATTGACATTATACACATTCTCAGTGTGCTTGTGTTTATTATTAAAGCTTTGGATATTTGTATTTTAATATATTGAAATAGAATTTGATGTATGTGAGCCTAAGCATTATTATTCTTACCCAAAGTAAGACTACAACGATATTATTAATATATTCCATATATATGATTATTGCCTTATTTTATGTCAGTAGTGTCAAATCAGAAATTTTTCTTCTTTTTACACCCTTTGCATATATGACATCTCCTTCTATGCATCTACCTTAATTTTCTATGAGTGTCTGCTGGGATAAAGGGCCAGCTCACAGTGCCTGCCAAATTCTTTCCTTTGTCTTGACCTGGGGAATGAATTGAACTGTCTGCCATCTGAAAATAAAGTTAGAACTGGGAGGCATCATCAGCTCCTGTACTAGAATGTCAGCTGCTCAATGACAAGGGCCATTGTTTATATCTCTATACACCTAAAAGGAAGCATGTATCTTGGAACATAAAATAATGCTTAATATTTATAATGACAATGAATGAATTAATAAATTACTGAATGAGTTTAGTGCACTCCATTTATTTTCTAAATAG
>NW_012138747.1:3068130-3068473 GCF_000956105.1 Propithecus coquereli
ATGTCCAATTAACCTTTATTTACTGAGAAGCCCTGACATTCTAATTTGATTGGCAGCACCGGAGCTGGCGCCAGTAAGGAGAGTTGAGAAACTCTGCTGGAAAATCATGGTTTATTAATACATCATTAAGCACTCTAAATGGATTCTAATGGCGTATGTCTAAGGAAGGAAATAATTCAGGATTTGTTAGTTACAGAGTACAGAATCGAAATTTTCATTATAAGTCTTATGTTAAAAGTTCTAATGTGCCAGAAATTGAATTACCATTACAAAATTATAGTGTATGTTACCTGCCCCTTTCCCAGGGAGAACTATAAATCTTAATGATTATATATGTTTATGA
>NW_012138747.1:3070824-3071341 GCF_000956105.1 Propithecus coquereli
ATGAGAAATTTCAAGGAACAAATTAACAATAGGAAATTTGGGATTGTGTATGAAGAAGTAATAAAAATTTCTCCTTGAGTTCATAGCACCACAATTTTCCTTCCTTCTCTCTAACCACAGCATAGACTGATATATGTTAACATACCACACAGTGTCACCGTTCATGGCTATATTCTATTTTTCCTAACTAAAGTGAGAAGAACCTAATCACTAAGGAGACAACCATTTTCAAGGGAAATTTCAATGTTTCAATTCACAATGTGTTCATGGAGTGAGGTGGCTGGGGGTAGAGGACATAGACGACAGTCTGTTTTTTTTGCAGGCAGAGATAATGATATGGTGCCTTAGCAACTGACACAGATGAGAGCAGAGGCTTGGAACATATTTTAAGGTCCTTTGCAATGTTTCAAAAGATAGTTCCTAGTGGAGACATAGCATGAAAGGCCATGTTCAAAAATGGAATTGTCTGTCTCTTCCTTTTGTTTCCCTTTTATATAATGAGACCCTATCTTCAAAT
>NW_012138747.1:3072400-3073842 GCF_000956105.1 Propithecus coquereli
AAAAAAAATGACCAAAGAGCGGGAGCCAAGAGCAAAAAGTAAATTGTGTTTTTTAAAATGAAAGTAAAGAAAAGTGAAACTAAAGGTAGATAGAGATAATACTGAAAATAGAGTGTGATAAGGAAAACTAGAATCATAAACTCACAGTCAATTTTACACACTGCGCTTCTGTTAGACGTTATAGGCAGGGGATCAGAAAACCAAAATAAAACTTGATGGAAATAGAAATAACTGACATAATACTAAGAAGAAATTCTTTTTTATACTCTAATTTTATATGAGCACCAGTAACTGAAAGTGTATTTTAGATATTTTCTCTAAGGAATTTGTTTCTAACAGCAATAATCTGCAATAAACCCAAACACTCTTTCTTCCTCCCCTTTAACTTGAAATGGTATATTTTCAGTTGGCAGGAGACAGAATTGAATCTAACATCATGTAAAATTTTAATCTCAAAGTATTAACTCCTCACGCTGGTAGTTCATTTATTTTTTTCTCTATGTGTTTGCAAAGGTATTAAGAGACAATAATAAAAAACAAACAAACAAAAAGCAGTAAGTAAAATTAGAAGAAGCAAGACAATGTTTTTTTTAAAAAAATTATTCTGAGACTCCATAACGATGCCTGTTATATGTATTTAAGTCTGGATGTTTAGTCATAGAATACTTGTTAAAAATCAACTCTATTTTGCTTCCTGGTAAAACCAATAGATGATCACCATATAAAAACAGAACAAAAAATTAGTAGATACAGTGATATAATATGTATTAATGCATGCACTGCTTTGGTGAGTTCGTGAATAACATGCCATGCCTATGGAAAGGGTGAATCGAAAATATAAGGAATGTTATTTCAACAATTAAAATAAATAAAGGGGAGAAAGATAGTAATAGAGAACTGAGGACTAACATTTCCTAAACAACAAAAACAATAACAGCAACAGCAAAAAAAACCTTAGCAGTAAGAGAAAGTATATCTATTATTTGTTTTCCTGGAATATGCATTAAAAAAAGATGAAATAAAGCCATGATTTCAAGGTTGGGAAGTAGAGATTAATACAACTGAAGTAGTAAGGTAGAATGAGGTAGGTAAGAGCCCTGTTAAAAATCAGGAGCATGTCTTCAGAGGAAGGCTAGACTTTGCGAGGCTGGAGATAACGTTCTGTATCATCTAAAGAGAGATATAATGCATGTTCCAAAGACTGAGGAGATTATTTGGATCACAGCAAAAAAATAGAAATGGAAAGAAAATAAATGATAAGAAGCTACTATATCTCAGGTAGGATGAAAAAAAAGATTTAGAAGTATGTATGCAGATAACAAAATCCTATGAAAGAGCTAAGACATTAATCATGGAAGATTATAATTACACCAATGCCAACAAGGCTGACAATAGGATGATGTCTATGGAAGGTGGCATACTCAGAGAAAACTGAATATATA
>NW_012138747.1:3084757-3086240 GCF_000956105.1 Propithecus coquereli
AGATCAGTTACAAATAGACTCAAATTTTCCAGAAAACCTCTTTTTGTACTTCAGGCAAACTTTGCAACTGGTAAAACAAAGAATGAGTCAGTAAGCCATTTTGATTCAGTGTTCTGAGAGCCTTGATTTCTAAAGAAAGTGTAATAAATGCATTTTTTATACTATTCATGTACCATTTACATATTTATGCTAATATTTGTTCTTCATAATCACATGAAAGATGTGCAGAACTGACAGTGTTTTATTTAAACCATGAATTCCATTCCCAGAATTGCTCTTTCATTATATACGTGTGTATATTTATGTGTGTGTATGTGTGTGTGTGCGTACCACTTTATTTTTTTTTTCAGTTGAAAAGGCCTTAAGAATATGAGATCCTAGACATTTCACAGTTCCCCTAGGATTCTCTAACTTTGATAGGTATTTAAATATGAAATCTATGTCTGACCTATTCTTCTGTCTATCCTCCTCTTTCTGCTATTCCTTACTTTCTTCTTTTCTCTCCAAAGTGTTCTGCTTCAGACTGAGGAGGCTTTTGAACATGGGTGTAAGGGTAGATCCCCAATCTAGCCAACCACTCTGACCTGCATCAAGGAATGCATGTTTTTAAGATCAAAATGACAACAACAATAACAACAAGAACAACAAGAAAAAAAACAGAAAAAAATAATTAGGCTTGGCTACTTTTTTCCCATTACTAGACACCAGCTTATCTAATACACTACACAGATAGGAAACTGAGAGAATATTTTTTGTAAACAGTCTTGGGTAATCAGTTGGATGTAATTATAGGGGAAAAGAAAGACTCTTCTGTCATAATTTCCAGATGAAATCCCCCCTTTACATTTCCCTTTTAAAAAGTAAACAAGAGAACATAAACACTTTAATCCACCTACCAGTCCTTCCCAGTCCTGAATTAAAGAGTTCAATAGTATCCATGATTATTTAAAGCTTCTTTTAAACTAAGGACATTGTAGTTTCCATTTTTAACAATAGTTTATTATGTAACGTGGGATACTTAATTTTTTGACCTTATAATTTATTTTTTAAAATAAAATTTAAAATTCTACCCAGGAAATTTTACTTACTAATTTTTAATTGACAGCAGGCATATTATGCATGACATAATTTGATGACATTAATAACATCCACATAAATTTATGAGCTGAGGGACAATCCTTGTTACATCTGATGGGAGAGCATCTAGGCAGAATCACAATTATTGCAAATCCCTCAAACAGAAATGTGTAGGTTGTTTGGGGAAGAAAGGAGAATGTTGTGGCAGCATAGGTAGTAAGGGAAAAGGGCAAGAAATAAAGTCAGAGAAATAGTCCCAGACAACATTAATGAAGTCTGGTAAACCTTGGTAAGGATTTGGAATGCTAAGTATAATTGGGAGCCATGGCATGAGGGTGAGAGAGTTTTATATTAATGAAAGATTTATTTCAGACAAATTATTTCAAAAACATTACTTCAAAGTAAG
>NW_012138747.1:3086290-3092970 GCF_000956105.1 Propithecus coquereli
ATTAAAACCTATTACTTAATAAGGTTACCAATCCAGATGGTTTTTTAGCTGAGTTCAATCTATTCTGTATATAAGAGATGACAAATTTATATCTTATTACAGATAGTTGAGATCATGGAAAAAA
Source organism: Propithecus coquereli (assembly GCF_000956105.1). NCBI lineage: Eukaryota > Metazoa > Chordata > Mammalia > Primates > Indriidae > Propithecus > Propithecus coquereli. The sequence goes on from NW_012138747.1 coordinate 3,086,415, forward strand.
ACATGCAAACCATATCAATTCACTCTACAAAGTTACCATTATTTTAATAGAAAAATTTGATAAAAATGTGCATGCACACGCATTCTATGCAAAAATACCACAGTCAACCTAACTTATGTATATAGTAATAGAAATTTGAAACAAAGTGTTAGAAATATTTAACATTTTCTCAAAAGCATGATAAATTGTGATAAAGGTGCTGTTTTTATAATGTGTAAACATGGCCAAGCTAAACTACATTTCCCAGAGTTCTCTTTTTTATATGTTTATGGTAAGAGTGAGCCACAAGTGAGATTTCTACAAGATTCATAAGGTGCAAGGGAGGAAGCAGCCATTGCATAGTACCAGTGTTGTTACTGATAGGCTGACGCTTCTTGTTGGGGGAATAAAAGCTGTGCAGGACATTCCTTACGCTCCTTTGTTTCCTTTTTTTAGCTTCTCTGACTCTTGCCCAGGTGTGTATGTTTTATCTTTGCGATAAAAAGCCCCGTTTCTTCAGGATAACGTCATCACCAAGGTGGGAGGCAATAAAAACCAATACAAGTTTCAGTCCACCCTCATGGAGTTCCATCTCATGCTTGTGAGTTTCAGCCTGCTTGTAATCTTCCCTTTCAGACTTCCTTCCCTCTGATCCTCAAGTTCCAGCATTAGAAGCAGAGCAGAGACAACAGCCTTACAGACGCTTAAATAAGTCTCTACAATTGTTCAAGCCAATTGCATTTTACAAATCCTCAAATATATGCAATATGTAATAATATATCATAAACCGTATATATACACAAGCATGCATGTGTGTGTGTGTGTTGTTTTGGGAAATTCTAGAATTCTCTAGTCTGATTTGATTCAAAGGCAATAATGGGTCTGGTTCTAGTGGTAAAGAAGACACTGGTAAACCATAGCATGACATGGAAAAAGACTTACTCAAATTATTTACTTCTGATAACTGTAATCAAGCATCTATAGAAGGCAGAACTCTGAGTGACCAAATATTTGCTACCTTACAACACTGTAGTTAAATACATAATGGAATTGGTTGGATGTTTCTCACTGTACTGCAGAAATTTCAAGTGGGGACATGTTTAAGTCAGTCTGGGCTGCTATAACAAAATACCATAAACTGGGTTTCTAATAAAAAAGAGACATTTAGTTCTCAAGGCCTCTTGAACTGGGAAGTCCAAGATTAAGGTGGTGGCAGATTCAGTGTTGGGTGAGGGCTCGTTTCCTGGTTCAGAAAAGTCTCCTTCTCCCTGTGTCTTCATGTGGTGGAAGGAGCAAACAAGCTCTCTTGGGCCTATTTTATAAGGGCACTAATCCCATTTGTGAGAGTTCCACCATCGTGACCTAATTACCTCCTTAAAACCCCATTTTTTAACACCATTGCCTTGGAAATCACGATTTCAACGTATGAATTTGGAGTTGGGGCACAAATGTTAAGTAGCAAGAAAGAAGTGAAGATGTCATTGAAACTGAGAACACTGGGTTCCTAGATTCCATAGAGTTTTCTTTGCCAGCACAATAAGCAGCCCTTTTATTTTTATCTGAGGAGATTAACTCTGCTTTACCTTGGTATAGTAGCCTTGCAAGTTATTGCTAATTTTTCTCAGGACTTACCGTCGCCATTCCCTTTGCTTCTAGACCTAAAACTAGACTCAGGTACCAGCAAGCCCTAAAGGTAAGGTAAAAGTGTGTCACACAAGGTGATGCAATATACTTCAAAAGAACTGCATAATTTTCCTCGTTTAAATAGAAAGCTGGAGAATATGTGTGGAAATGGATCTTAAGGGTAAAGATTCAAGATAAAAGGGTTACAACATTATGGTCCCACTAAGCAGCAATTCTGGATTTAATGTGTTTAGCTCAAGTGTTTAGGAAGGGCTCTAAAAGTTTGCTTAGTTGGGAGATCGAAACATTGACCAAAAGGGGGCCTACCCTAAACAAAGCTGGAATGCCAGAAATTCCTTGGTATACTGTAGGTGGACAAATCCACACACTTACACAAACTTTTCATCAAAGGCTATAAGAAATAAATTTCTGAAGGGAACTTCATCATCTTTGAAGATCTCTGTAGTGACCCTTCTTTATAGGTCGGGAATTACAGTGGTAACTGCTACCGCTGAGCTGGGATCTGTAAATGCCACAGGGATGATGGAATCCTAAACTGGCAGGGGCAAGTGGCAGCAATTATGCAAAGACAAGGTAATCATGTTTACTATGATGGATAGTAGAGGCAAAGCAATAATCAGAATAGCCTTACTTGTAGAGAACTTTGAAATTGGCTATTTTCTCAAAGAGTCCCTAGAAATTAAATAGATGGGAAGTATATATATTCTCTATGTGGCTGGTACATGTGGCTTGAACTCACATTATAGGTACTTGGATTCCAAGAGGAAGAAAAACTTGGGATCAGAAATTCCAGAATTTTATTTTTGTCACATTTCATTGTCCAAAGAAGTAAGAGTCAGCCTATATTTAAAAGAAGGGGGAATAATCTCCAGTCCTAGATGTGGGTGTTCATATGGGAAGGGAAGGAATCCATTGCAAGAGATCATTTGTCAGAGTCCACCCTCTGGCCACAAAAATCTATGTCTCTCTTGTATTCAAAATATACTCAAATCCTCCCTCAAAATATTTTATTTCTTAGAGCATTAGCTCACAATACAGGATCTCATGGATGAAGCTCCTCAGATGTATCTTGGAAGAAACTTCTCAGGTGCATTTCCTCATTTTCAAAGAAAAGTTATCTTCCCTTCACACATCTACGGTCCAGTGGTAAAAAAGGGACGGCATAATCACACCAGACCTCTTGATTCTGTTGAACAGCAGTAGGGGAGACAGCCAGCCACCAACTTTGAGCTCCTCAAGCCTCTGAATCAACAGACAAAGAAGGGATTTTCTTTATGGACTAGGGTAATGGTTCCTGATTACCAAGGGGAAATTTGACTGCTAGTACAAAATAGAGGTAAATAAGAGTATGCATGGAATACATAACATCCCTTAGGGAAGCCCTTAGTTCTACCATACCCTGTGATTAAAGTCAATGGAAATCTTCAACAGCCCAATTCAGTCAAGAATGCTAATGATTGACCTTTCAGGAATGAAGAATGGGGTTACCCTAACAGACAAAGAACCATGACCAGCTAAGGTGCTTGCTGAGGGCAAAGAGAATATGGAATAGATAGTGGAAGAAGGTAGTTACAATACCAGTTCCAACCACATGACCAGTTGAAGAAATGAGGACTGAAATTGTTAAATGTCTTCCTTATTTGTGATAATATGTGCATGTATACACACACAGGTAAAGGTAGATGTGATGAGCAAATATATTTGATTTCACTCCTCTCTTATCCCCTGTCTTGTTCTACTTGGCCTGCTATAACAAAAATACCAGAGATGGGATGGCTTAAAAACAACAGAAATTTATATCTTACAGTTCTGAGGCTGAAAAGTCCAAGATCAAGTCACCAGCAGATTCAGTGTCTGATGAGGGCCTACTTCATAGAGGGCTATCTTTTTATTTCCTCCTCACTTGGAATAATGGAGCAAGGGAGCTCTCTGGGGCCTCTTTTATAAGGGCACTAACACCATTCATGAGGGCTCCACCCTCATGATCTAATCACTCCAAAAGGAACCCCCTCCAAATGCTATTACATTAAGGACTAGGTTTCAACACAGAAATTTTGGGAGGACACAAACCTGTAGAATGTTAGGCAGAAGTATGATTTTGTCATTTTCTTCACTTTGAGATTACATATAGTTTAAGATGTGTATTCTTCTCAAATTCATAAAGGGTCAATATGATGGTCAATTTTGTGTGTTAACTGGCTATGCTATGCTAGGTTAGGTAAGTTGTTTGGTCAAACACCAATCTAAATGTTGCTGTGAAAGTATTTTTTGAATGTGATAATCTTTAAATCAGTAGACTTTGAATAAAGCAGTTTACTCTCCATAGTGCAAATAGACCTCATACAATCAGGTAAGGGAATTAAGAGCAAGACTGAGATTTACCAAAGAAGAAGCAATTCTGCTTCAAGAAACATAGAAACACTGTTTAAGATTCCAGTCTGCTGGCCTGTCATATAGATTTCAGACTGCAACATCAATTCTTGCCTGAATCTCCAGATTATTGGCCAGTCCTGTGGATGCCAGATGTCTCAGCCCCCACAATTGCATGAGCTAATTCCTTAAAGTATATCTCATTCTCTGTTTCACTCATTTCAGTGTTTCTCTCTGTTTCTGCCTCTCTCTCTACACATATGTATATAAAATACAGTATACTATATATGATATACTATATATAGAATACATATACTATATATAGTATGTAGTGTATACACACACTATGTGTGTGTGGGTGTGTGTGTGTGTATATATATATATATATATATATATATATAGAGAGAGAGAGAGAGAGAGAGATTGTATTAGGGTTCTCCAAAGTTCCTTCACAGATCAGGAACCAAAAGAAACTCTAATTATACAGTTGTCTATAGCACAAAGGCAAGTAGTTTGCAAAAGAATTCTTAAATGTTTAAAAATGTGTGGAAGCCCATGTGACTGGTTGACAGTGCTGGAGGAAGATTGACAGCTTTTTCTTCCTTTTTGCCTTTCAATTTTTTTGTAAAGTGTTAGCATTGGAAGAATGGCAGTCACATCTTGATACTTGAAGCTGAAGAATTCTGACAACCCAGTAGTCTTTCAGATTTTATGATAAGGGAGAGAATATAGGAGGAAGTGATGATAAATGCTATTTGGAGCTCAGATACCCCTGTCACTACATTAAAAGAATGTGTTCTATCAAAGTTTTATTTTACACTGAAGCTATAAACCAGTATATTTTATTTACTTTATAAATGATTTCTCTCTCTCTCTCTTTTAATTTCAGAATGTTATGGGGATACAAACATTTTGATAACATGTAATACCTTTCCCTCACCCAAGCCAGGGCTAGAAGCATGCCCTCCTCCCACAGTGTGCTTCATCTCCATTAGTTGTGAGTTTACCGCCCCCTACACACCTGATGAGCACCCCTAGTTACATATAGATACCACTAAAAGAAAGAGAAATCAACACAGGAAATGAATGATTTCTCTCTCTTTCTAGTGGTATCTATATGTAATTAAGAGAGGGTGTCAAAATAAGATGAAGTTGATACTGATCATAATTTGAGGAGTCTTGACATGAGGTTGGAATTTTATCAAAATGTGCTATAGACCACAACAGTTGAAAACAGAACTTGGATGTTTAATCCTACTACATAGAGGAAAACCCCTCTGGGGAGTGGGAAGGGAAGGATGGGGATAGTGTGCAAGTATAGTGACTTATTCGTGTATCAATCTATGTTAAAACCCAATGTGTTACAGTCTGTTTGAATATAGCATACTGATGAAGGACTATTGACCATTTCCCCATGTTTTGTCTGGGCAATATCCATTCAGCTTTCATCTGAGAAGTCACCCAAAGCCTACACTGACCTCACAGAGCTAGTCAGTCTGTTCATTATACTATCACAGGACTCTATATTTTTGAAATAACACTTTCCATTCATCTATGGTACATGTCTTACACATGTATGTTTCTTCCTTTAGACAGACTTATTTGAGAGTAGGGATCATGTCTTTTTAAACTCTTTGGTGAGCTGAAATTTAGAATAGCAGGGATCTAGAGTGTTAAGTAGTTAACCCACAGCAAGAACTGAACTTCAAAAACTGAACGGACCATCTTGGGATGAAAAGAAGGAGAGAGAACAAGAGGATTAGAGGATTAAGGCTGTGTGTGTGAGTGTGTGTGTGTGTGTGTGTGTGTGTGCAAAGAATAGGAATGTTACAGTTTCAAGTTTGTGCAAACCATCAGAGCTTATTGCTGGAAGGAATGGCATTTTATAGAAAATAAAATTGAATTCAAGATCGAAGAAATGTCTCTTTCCTAACTTAAGAGATACACAGTACTTTGTCTTTTGGCCATAATTGTGCTCTACTTCTATGCTTCTTCTTGACACATAAACTTTACTGCTCTTACTTGTTTACTTCATCTTGTGTTTTATTACATTAAAATCCCCATGTTTTATCATCTTTTATTCATGAATGACTTGTCTTTTATTCATCCTGGTTTCCTCATCACTTAACACAATATCTACAGCAGCTAGTTGTCTCCAAGACTATCACTGATGAGCTTTAGAAGCAAGGAGTGAATGAATTGCACACAATTTTAATAAATTTGTTATTTGTATTTAAAATAGCCCCCATCGTATAGAAGTATACACTTCAGGGGAAAAGTGTAGAAATTGGCAACCCGCAGGATGGTGAACTTATTACTATGTTAGAATATAAATTTCCTCAACCATCGGTGCTGAAAACATGGCTTGTATTTTTCTTTATGAAATCATAGCTTTATTCCATGACCACATGCATCTGACAAACTAAACAGAAGTTCTAATGGATAATCCAACCACCTTAATCATCTGTCTTGGATGTGCACATTCAGCATAATTATCATTTTTCATTCCAATTGAGAGTACGAATGATATTTAATTTTTTAAAGGGTTGACTTGTATACATAC
>NW_012138747.1:3096780-3098102 GCF_000956105.1 Propithecus coquereli
CACACGGAGGCATCTCCAAGGAACGGGACCTTTCCTTTTGGGGCCCTACAGCAGACTGAGGGGCACTTAGACTGAGAGTTCCCTACCCGCCAGCCCGCCCAGGTGCTACTTGCCTGGGGACTCCAGGAGAGTGGGGCAAATCCCGAGGTGGAGTGAAATTGATCCAGCTTGGGCGCCCTGTAGGTGATTCGGGACCAGCGCCTCTCCCCTTGGCAGGGTCAGGGATTGATCTCCAGGGTCCAGGGGTCAGGCCTGCAGACCAGACCCAGTGCACCCGGGTCGCGATCACGCTGCCCTGGGGCACGGAGGAGGGATCTGTGAAGGAGCCTACTGAGGAGTGTGCACCTTCAGGGGCTGATCGGCGTGCCCAGCGGCCCTCCTCCTAGAGGAGGGCTGTGCACCCAGCTCGGGCTACGATCCTGGGTGCGGAACCTCCCAGCCCTCGTCACAGCCAGGGGAGATCCATCGGCCTGAGGCCCCGCTTGCTGGCAGAGGACTGGAAGAGGACACGGAGAGGGGGAGATTGGAGGGGAGTGAGACCTGCTCCAGAGTGCGGGTCTTGGACAGCCCCACCGCCCAAACCCAGACTTTCAGCTAAGTGGAGCCATTTCAGCCCCTTCCAGCAGCTCTTCACAGAAACAAAGAGCAGAACTTTGACCCCTTCTAACAGCAGCTGTGGAGCCTGAGGGCAGGCTTATCCAACCCAGCCCCACCCAGACTCACTCCCGGTTCTGCCCTCACTGAGGGGGAGAATAAGGACAGCTCAGGCTATGATCCTGAGTAGGGAACCTCCCGCCCACGGCCCACGTCACAGCCAGGGGAGATCCATAGGCCTGAGGTCCTGCTTGCTGGCAGAAGCCTGGGAGAGGCCACGGAGAGAGGGAGAGTGGAGGGGAGTGAGACCTGCTCCAGAGTGTGGGCCTTGGGCAGCCACAGCCCCCAAACCCAGGCTTTCAGCTGAGTGGAGCCATTTCAGCCTCTCCTGGCAGCTCTGCACAGAAACAAAGAGCAGAAGTTGATCCCTGCTAACAGCAGTGGTGGAACCTGAGGGCAGGCTTGCCCAATCCAGCCCCACCCAGACTCACTCCTCCCACTGAGGGGGAGAATAAGGACACACCTGGAAATCCCAGGGCCCCCACCACCACCCGAGGCACAAGAGGGCCTCTCTAGAGAAATAAGAGCTAGATACAGGACCCAAAAACAGCACCGTGGCTCGCTCCTCCCTGCAAGTGTCACCTACTGACAGGGAGGTCATCCTGCACACCCTTTTACTGCATCTACTGATTCATCATAAAGGGTGTGGTCAAATCTCACCCACAAAC
>NW_012138747.1:3099227-3102084 GCF_000956105.1 Propithecus coquereli
TTTTTTATTTCAGCATATTATGGGGGTACAGATGTTTAGGTTACGTATGTTGCCCTTCCCCTCCCCGCCCCCTCCCCCCCTAAGTCCGAGTTTCAAATATGTCCATCCTTCGGGTGGTGCGCATTGCACTCTTTGTTTAAGTTAGCATTTCTTAAAGTGTGTTAACTGCTGACTTTCTAAAAGCTATAGCATCCCATTGATGTTTAGTCCTAGGGTAAAATTTCAAGCCTCCCAACTAAAACACGATCTTAGATTTTGTTTTGATATATACATGCCTATAAGAATATCTTTAACTTTTACAAAAATAATAACTCTGTTGTTTATTCTCCCAGAAATTGTGAACCACAGAGATTAAAGGAATGCCCTAGTTCTTACATCTAGCTTATGGAAGAGGCAGATGTGAGTTCTCATTTTCTTACTCCAGTGGCCACAAGTCTTGTCATTACATCAATGTTGTTTTCTTGAAATGTCATTATCATTGTGGAGCAACAGACCCTCATTAAAACATCAATTCCTGCCTATAGTAGATATAGGCTTAGGAAGATCCAATCAGTGGCTCTTTATCTGTGTCCAGTGACCAAAAGTCAATAAGTCTTTGTGAATCTAGATTTACATAATTACTTTGGTTTTTTAAATGGAAAGTTATTTTTTGCTCTCATTTTTAGATTTGTTAAAAATTAACATTTACATAGTGATGATCAATTATTATTAGAATTTACTAAAAATAACAAATTATAAACATACAAATAGAGATTTATTAATAGTTTGAGCTACCAATTTTTTCCGTAATGGAGTTAGTGCATATTTTTCTTATTTACAATGGCTATAGCATTGTCCTGCTTCTGCTATATTAGCAAGTTTCTAGTTTCTTTTTTTAAAGTTATTATTATTCTCTGGTATCTTCCCATGTTTAGCCAAGAGAGTTTATGGACTTTTTCTGCCACTTCATAATATTTAGTTCATACTAGAGCTATATGGTTTTCACTGAAAATAATGATTACTTCCTAATGTTTCTTTTGTGCCCTTTTGTTTTTGTCCTTTTCTTCTTGGTAATTTTCTCTCATTCATTTGTATATTCTGCAACTTGCATGACACTGCTGTGTGTATTTTGTTGCTGTTTCTCTGTTCTCACTCTATTGCATGGTGCTCCATTTCCATGATGCTAATTTTACTGTCTTTTCTTTCATTTTGCCTTTTGTGCTTTCCATTACCTGTTATCCTTCCTCCATAACTGAATGTTTTGTAGGTCTTGCGTGTTATTTTGGGATACCACTTTAACCTTCTGTATCCTGTGATGTTGATTTCATAACTTTTTGTTTTTGTTTACATTCCATCTCTTCACTGGCAGGGATTATTTGTCTTCCTATGGCTCTAGGTAGAGAACAGAGCGATGCAGAAAGACCATCCACCACTGCCCTATTTTTATACAACAGAAGCCTGACTTCAAAATGCTTTTTTGATTAATTCTTTCAAATCATGACTTTTACCAATGACCTGTAGGGTAAATAAGACAACCTAAGCCTAGGACTTAGGGGCAGTGAAGTAGATAGATTATGTGGGTTTCACGGGCAAGCTTCAGTTTTTTTAATAGGTTGCTTTCAAAATTACAAGAAAGAGATGAGAAATATAAATAATTTCCACAAAGTAAGTTTTCTTCAGAGTACAAAAATTATTTTAAGAAACTTTAACTTCAAGCATAATAGGTAAAATTGCCAAAAATGAGATTTTTTTCCTTTTGAATTTGTGAAGTTTTTATTTGCCAAGTGGAAATGATGAACCTCACAGCCTGAGATTCTAGTTTGTTTCATGTGTTATTGAGCCATATGTACTAGTTATTTTCCATTTATATAACACAAAATCTTTGATTTTAAACTGAAAATAAAGTAAAAGTCAACTTTAAGATAACTGATGATAGAAAATGATAACTATGGTGAATGCTACATAGAAACTTCAGTAACATATATTTTTCTCTTCCACCACTTTCCTGTTTGGATACGTAAGTTGTTGATTCCCAAAAAGATGGAAGAGACATTCTGTTTCATGAGGACTACAGATGGATATCTGAGGCAGTAACTGGCTCTTAATTGTAACTCATCATGAAATTCCATGATCTATAACAGCATAGAGTAGAAAAATCCATGTGTTTTGGGGGAAAAGTGAAATCTGGGCTCTTTTCTAGAGTTTATAATTTACATCACTAGGAGAACAATAAAACATTTAGCCTCTCTAACTTTAATTTCTCAACTGTAGTATAAACATAACAATTCCTACTTCCTCTGGTTATTGCAAGAAGGGATCAAAAAGTTGATCGAATTGCTAAAGTAATCATTAGACTGGGAACTATTCATTTTTGTTTGTTTTCTTCTTTCTTATTCCCTTCATTCTCCCCTTTGCCTTCTTTCTTCATTATTCTTCTGACCTTCTTTGTTAATTGTTCTTCGTTTCTTCTATCAGTTCTTTAGGGGTGAATAGATTACTTAAATCAGCCTCATTCTTACCCACAAAGATCACTATACCCCATGCTCAAATGGAAGGTTATTGTAGCATCCTAAATACTATGCCTCAGTTTTTCATGCCTTGAAGGAACAGAGGAAAGGCTTATATTGAAGGACTTTTCATCTGCCTTCATATTTCTTATTATATGTGTAAATTTCTTTCTTGGAACAATATATGGCATCCCTATGTATTTAACACATTCTCACATACCCTCCGGTAGAAAAACTTTACAGAATAAAACTCTCTGGCCCTGGAATATAGATAAAACAGTGCAGGCATTAGGAGACAGCATTAATAAAAACAGACATATAAATGGTGCTGGGAAAACTGGATAGCTACATGCAGAAGACTGAAACTAGAC
>NW_012138747.1:3102274-3103576 GCF_000956105.1 Propithecus coquereli
TAATAATAAATAAAAAAAGTGCATTCTTTGGTGGTTTTCATCTCTTAAAAATTATCTCCATGTTCCCTCTACACTTGTCCCAGACATTCTCCACACTTCAACATAAATCCATTACAAATGCAAATCTAATTAAATCACAACCCAACATGTAACCACCACACACACATCTGCTTCATTGGAGTGCACAGAACACTGATCACAACCCTTAACGTGGCCTACAATGCTGTTCATGAATTGACCTCTGTTTCTCTTTTTAATCACACTTTGCATTATGTCCCATTCTTCAGCCATAGGTGACTTTTTAATTTCCCTCCCTGGACACAGTATGCTTTCTCCTATCTCAGGGCTGTGGCACATAGTCATATGTCACTTCTTCAGGAAAACCTTGCTGGCTGCCTCAGACTACATCGGTCACTTTCCTGCCTCCATTATATATCCTCTATGCCCATTGGAAGGAAAGTTTCACAAGGAAGAAGCCAGTTCTCTTTTCCTTTGAATCCCAAACACTTAGGATAGCACCTGCCACATGGTGAACACTCAATAAACATTACTCAAATTAATGAATAAATCACCTTCCTGTAGGGATGTGCAAGAGGTTTTAAACACAATTTTTTTGGAGTGTGCAAGTATTCAATAATTTTTCTAAATAACACTGACATATAAAATCAAATGTTTTGAAAATGCATGTTATTTATGTCTACTGAGATGGAAATGCATCTTATTTCTCCATTAAAAATTAATTTTAACTGTAATTTATCATGTTTCCCTATAAGAAATAAAGTCAGATTTTAGATGTATCTCATGTACAGATTATAAATAGTTTTACCCTGTGTCTTATCTCTTTTATGTACACTGTCACTTCCTATGTAAAATAAATTGAAAGTATGAGCAATATGTTTTTATTTACATTCTAAAATATCTAAAGATAACCTTTGCTGTTCTTATGCCATCCAATTTTAAATTATTTTTCTTCTTGTATGTGTGCAATGTTTTTTTTCTTCAAAGAATTCTATTGTCCCTTGCCAAATAATCCAACCTGAGTTGTGAACTCTACCTCTAAATGAGGTAGAGTTGTGAACTCTACCTCTAATTAATTGAAACTGATGAAATATTGAGATGTGGACTGAAATACATTTTCTGATATTTTTAATTTATTTCACAATTTAACCCTGTGTAAAATATGGGGAAAATAGGTTGTTATATGAGCTTCAAAGGCAAAAGACAACTAAGTTAGCATTTCTTTTTTTTTTTTTATTTTTTATTTCAGCATATTATGGGGGTACAGATGTTTAGGTTACGTAT
>NW_012138747.1:3107741-3109880 GCF_000956105.1 Propithecus coquereli
AAAAAAAAAAAAAGAAAAAAAAAAACAGACATAATGTCCCTTAACAGAAATTCCTCAGTCACCCCTGTCTAGTTCAGCTCATTTGGTCCAAGATGCCTGCACTGGGACTTGCTATGATAGCACATTACAAGCCAATCTCGGAAATAAAAAGTTGTGCTCCATAAGTGTGTACCCAAAATATAAAGTCTGTAGGCAATCATGACAAATCAGAGTCATGGGCCTGGTGAAAAACTTCACATTTTTTATGGAAAGAAACTTTCCTTGTTAAATTATCACACTGCCCTTTATTTCAGCTTGTATATAAGAAGACAAAAAGGGGAGACTATGAGGGCAAGGAGGAAACAAAGTGATGTTACAGTAGAATATTGTCAAAGATAACTGTATATCCTCTGAGCTACCAAATTTCATGAATTGGTTTCAAATGTGAATGCTTTGAGTATATAATGAATGTTGAGGACCTTCTGAAACATCTAGGGAATCACCCTGGAGAGACACTGAGAAGTGAGAATTCTATAATTTAACAATTTAAACAAGTAAAAATTCCCTGAGGTCGTGACTTAGGAAGTTTCTTCATTCAAATTTTGTAGTTGCTTATGTCTACACCATTTATCATATTAGAGTAAGTGGACCGATAAAATAAGAGAATATCAGATATATAAATATTTTTCTTGCTGTTGTTTTATATCATGCATTTTTGGCTCATGACATTACTGACTGATCAATTTCCCTTGATTGAATAATGAATACAAATATAAGAAACATCTTTACCATCCTGCAATGACCAAGAATGTTCTTTCTAACACTTTCCCAGATTTACTTTAATTCCCTTAATTCTCCTGCCGTATGAAGTGCAATAACCTCACAAAATCAGACGTTGTTGATGCAGTGAAATTTGTCCTCTGTGTCCTTATTTCTTTTACATCATTTTTGATACATTCAGATTTGTCTTTAGACTTTATACTTGTCTCTTATTCTTAATATTTAATGATGCATGAAAAATTGTGCAATAAAACTCATTGTAGTTGTCATTTATCTATGTTCAATTCTCATTGTTATCTCTTAGAATTACACATTTTAAGCCACTCCATATTTTCTCATTATTAACTTATTATTTTTCCATTATCTTCTTTCCTTCACTTGCTCCTATCTTCTTTTTTCACCCTTTTTCTTTAAAATCTACATTTGGAGCTATTTTCACTAGAAATCCTTTAATCAGTGACATTCATTTACTGAATGCTAGAACTTTGTCATCGTAGACAATTGGCAGGTACTATTGATGATAAATTATTTTTATTAATCTTAAGGTACATTCTTTTGAAAGGATGAGTGATCTGTAATCATCTTCTTCATATTGATGAACTTAGTTTTAAGAAGGTTCTGTGTGCAACTGCAAAATTAGATACTGAGTACCCACCAAGGATTTTTACAAGTCTCTCACTCCAGTAAAATCAAAGTAAGCAAGGAAAAGTTGAGTGCCAAAAGAGCAGTCACAAAGAAGAGTAGAAAAATGCCAGGGAGAGTTGTTGTTTACTTTGTTAATTACAAGAAGACTTTTAGGCATTACTATTTAGAAAAAGAAAATTCTTGGAAAAATGAAGCTGCATATACTTTTCTTAACATGCAAAATGACCCTACAGAATTGGGACAATTGTCCAGATAACCCATGTCCAACAATAATTTCACTAGAAACTCAATAATGAAGCAAAATTGTATACGAATGTATATGTTTTTACCGTAGCTTACCTTACCTGAACATTTCTTTCACATTATAGAAGTAGGCATGAATGAGACATTTTAAGAACATTTTCCTGTAAATTGGTTGAACACTTACAGAGCTCAAATTTGGCTTAGGGGTCGTTCTTCTTGCTCTTTAAAGGAAAATAGCTTTGTAGCCTTTGATTTTTTGCCTCCAAGTTCTTGGTTAATATTTTACTTCTCCAAGGAGAGAGAATTTTTAACCACAAATAAGAGTCTTGAATTAATTCTGTACATTTCAAAGTGCTCACCACTTTTCCTGGATTTAATTATAATTATGTCAATTTGTTATATTTACTCTATAATTACAATAACTACTCTACATTTATTTTTAGTACAGTTCGGAGAGGAGTTGAACAGGTTGTATATACGGTATGTTAGTGA
>NW_012138747.1:3109930-3124944 GCF_000956105.1 Propithecus coquereli
TTAACCACAAATAAGAGTCTTGAATTAATTCTGTACATTTCAAAGTGCTCACCACTTTTCCTGGATTTAATTATAATTATGTCAATTTGTTATATCTACTCTACATTTATTTTTAGTACAGTTCGGAGAGGAGTTGAACAGGTTGTATATACGGTATGTTAGTGACACTTTAAGAGCACATAGAATCAGTGTGTATTTTCTCAGTGGAATTACAGATTATGAAACCTCTCAGGTATGGAAACAAAGGTAAAAAAAGGTGTTCACAAATTTGAATTACAAAATCAAATATGAACATTGCATAGTATGAGAGGAAATCTGATTTGTAATATAGGTGCTGCTTTTCTTATTTTAGAAGACTCCTTTACAGAATATAGTATACCTTCTCTTACATTGATATAGTATATATAGATTTGCTATATAACTTTTAACAACCATTAGTATTTGCTTCTTGGAAAAAAGGTATGGTCAAATAGCCTGATGTTGTGGTCCTCAGCTTCATTAGCATGAAGCATTAAAGACTAAGAAAAGATATTGAATTCACTTGCCTCTCTTTTCCCAAGATGTAAGACATATTAAGGGCCGTCAGATATTCTAAATCTTGAAGAGAAACCCTATGTCTTTAACTCAGGATGGTCCCAGGGTTAAGGAAAATAAGTAAATATCTGTAGCAGTACTTCTGTTCACTTATGTATGTATGATCTTGTATATGTCGCTTCATATTCCTAAACTTTGTTTTTTTAGCTATAATGTAGTCATGCTACAGAATTATAACAAGGAATACATGTTAACATATGTGAAATCGGTTTATCACATACATTATGAATACTATGTAGATGGCTTGCTGAAATATTTTTATTAGTTCCTATCAAGTGTATATCAATGAGATTATCAACTCATTTTTTAAAAACTCAGAATTAGCCTTATGTGCTATCAATATAACAAAGATAAAGATTCATTTTTGATGTTTGACCAGTAACAGTATACAAGATCCACACTTTCCCTTACACTTTTACGTGACAGCTTAATCAGCTGATAAGAAAGCTGTGTGCCCTCCCTCGGCGATGGTGGGAAGTTGACACTACACACATCCCAGCTTACAAGGGAACCTGGCCCCAACTCCTAACCACAATTAAAACCAGAGTCATTCTCCTCCCTTGATCTTTCATGTTTCATGCCAAACCAAACTTGTGCCCTTCACTTTGGTAATTCTTTAGATGTTCACTGTGTAAATAATAAACTTTATTTATTTGATATCTATTGGTGCCTATGTGTCATTCATCCCAACTTCCAAATAAGTTCCTTGGGTAGAGATGGGGGGAGAAGAACGTTTTAACAAAATTTGGGGTAGAAAGGTGCCCAGCATCCAGCAAGACACTAGGTACCCAAATAAAATATGTCTTCTATCTAGCTAGCACAATAGCTGGTTTTCCATAGTGTTCCTTTTGGGAAATGTAGA
The DNA here is from genome assembly GCF_000956105.1 of Propithecus coquereli. Taxonomy (NCBI): domain Eukaryota; kingdom Metazoa; phylum Chordata; class Mammalia; order Primates; family Indriidae; genus Propithecus; species Propithecus coquereli. The sequence goes on from NW_012138747.1 coordinate 3,111,387, forward strand.
GAGAATTGCTTAACATGTGGAGACAATGAGGTGGTCAAGTCATTCTGAAATGCAAAACAATCCTGGCTTCCTCATGTCTTAAAAGTTTATTTACAGAGTGTTCTAGAAGGTTGGATATAGAAATAGAAATACTTTGTTATCCTTACTCCAAAGAAAGGTGCTGGAAAACTTTCTAAATGAATATTCCCTACTTAATAGGACTCCAATAGTACCTATATATTCATGGTTTATAAATGAGAGTTGTGTTATGATTGACAAATGTTTATGCTAGGCTAGATATGATGCTAGAGCTAATACTGGTTAAGACAAAAAACTCTACACTTCCCTGTTTCATATTGTCTGGTAGGGTAGATAGAATAACAAATGATTAAAATGATGGATGATACATGACAGGATAGAGTTATGATAGAGCCACAGCAGGGGCATCTCACATCGTGTGGAAATGTTGGGTAGGTATGTGAGACTATGTAGAATGTAACTGGGTAATAAAACTAGGAAAGGTGGGAGAGACTATTCTAAAAGAGGAAATCGGGTTTGTAAAAACTTTGAGGCAATAAAGGGCACAGAATGTCCATATGTTCAGATTTGATCAGGATACTCTTTCTAGCTATTGTAACAACGTGATTATTAATAGTACCCCTTATTCACTCTCAAATGTGTTTTGGATTTCACCAAAAAAAAAAAAAAGATCTATATTTAACCTAGCTAGATGAATTAGAGACATAAAGTAGTTTAGTATAAATTTAAGATGAATTTAAACTTAATGGACAGGATTTGTTCTGTGTTATTTATTTAGATTTTAGTCTTAGAATAAAGAAAATCAAAAATTTTCTGGATTATCAAAATTTGGTATATGTTCACAATGGAATATTACTCAATCATAAGAAATGACAGTGATCTAGTACCTCTTACACTTTCCTGGATTAAACTTAAGCCCATTATCCAAAGTGGAGCACCACAAGAGCAGCAGAACGGGACCCATTTGTACTCACCATCAAATTGGTATTAACTAATCAACACATAAATGCACATATCAGAACAACATCTATTGGATGCTGGGGAAGGGGGAGGGTGGTGGGAGGAGGGGGGAGGAGGGAGGAGGGGACGGGTATTTGTATACACAAGGAGTGCAATGCGCACTACCCGAAGGATGGACATATTTGAAACACGGACTTCGGTGGCGGGGGAACCAAGGGCAACACACGTAACCTAAACGTATGTACACCCATAATTTGCTGAAATAAAAAAAAAACAAAAAAACAAAAAAACAAAACTCACAGAGGCTTACAATATTTCACTGTATGCCTGGTAGAAGAAGTTAATGCAAGAGATTGTCTTTTATTCCTACATCCCTATTGAAGGCACAATCTTGAGAAATTAGTTTTATTCTTAGCTGTGTTCTGTCTTATTGAGATCTAAGCTAGAGGAAGCTATTTTTTGAGGGAACTTTCAGTTTGGAGAACATTCAAGAATGGGGAAAATGTTAGATGTTTCCATGTACAAAACTATAAACATTAATATCTAATGTTTTGGCCTAAGTTTCTGTTTAATCAGAAGAATGATACACTAAGTTCACTTATTGACATATCTAAACGATTTAATATGTTTCTGAGAATATATAAATGGACTGATAATACATATGTAGCAATACTCCTTAATATCTCAAAGATTATATGTAGTCTATAGCCTGTAAAACTGGATGAGGAAAATAGTTCTTATTAAACATGTCTATACACAATTTAAAATCATTTTATGCATCATTAGAAAATAAGGATGAAATGAATAAGCAATGTTGTCAAAATGATATGACATTAGCATCTACAGTGATAGTAATAAGAAAAGAGGATTAGAAGAAAGACATTAGAAAACTAACTCACAATGAGAATAATGAAATGATTTCTATAAAAGGCCATTTTGAAGATTGGCCATTTTTTTCATGTTTATGTTTCATGGATGAACGTAGATTTGATTGAATGTGATTGATGGTTCTTATGAGAGATTGTAGGGATTTTAGAGTCCAAATATTTGGATGGATGGGTTTAGAAGCAAGTAAAAAAGAGCACAGGTGGTCAGAGAATAGCATGTTATGGGTAGTAATTTATGAAAAAAAAGAATAAAATGATCTTTTTACTTTTTCCTTTTCATTTTCACATTCAAAAGCCTAGTAAACATTGTTGGGGCAAACCATTTAGGAAATAAGCAAACTAAAATAGATGGAGTATCTATTATACGTTATTCATCTTACATAAGTTCATTTCACTTAGGCCTCATAGCAATCTTATGAGGCAGATCAAATATCTAAAAATGGTCACTTTGGTTAGTATGTTCCACAGATGTGCTTTATTTCTTGAGAGGAATGTTAAAACAAAATTTTGTTTTCGTTATTTTTTTGGGTAAAACATACTCTCTCCAGTTAATCACAGACAAACACCACTCTTGATACCTTTGACCACCACACCTGACTGGCCCCCAGAGGCCTTTCCTATGGTAGACACTGATATTTTGATATAAGAGAAACAGAAAATGAGGCTCAGATATTTAATCAGCTTTTGTTATTTCCAACAGCTGGCACTGGGCATATAAGGAATCCAGGCAAAGAATTAAACTTCCCTCTATGTTCACTTTCTTCCCCCCATGTAGTCTCATCTCCACTCCTGTGGTAGGAAGTATAATTGCCCTCCAATGATGCCCATATCCTAATTCCCAGAAACTGTGAACACGTCACTTTACGTGGCAAAATGGAATTCAGGTTGCAGATGGAATTGAGGTTGTTAATCAGTTGGCCTTAGAATAGGGAGATAATTGTAGATTGTCTATGTGGGCCCAATTGAGTAACATGGGTCCTTAAAAGTAGAGAACACTTCCTGCTGGATCAGAGGGGTGAGAGGGAAGAAGGAGGAGGAGAAATTTAAGGTAAAAGGAACTAGACTTGCACCTGCTGTCATTGAAAACGGATGGAGGGATCATGAGACAAGAAATGTGTGTGGCCTCTAGAAGCTAGGAGTTACCCTTGGTTGACAGCCAGCAAGAAAACAAAAATCTAAGCTGGACGTGGCACCTCATACCTGTAATCCTATCACTCTAGGAGGCTAAGGCAGGAGGATCGCTTGAGGTCAGGAGTTTGAGACTAGCCTGAGCAAGAGACCCTGTCTCTACTAAAAATAGAAAAAATCAGCTGGGCATGGTGGTGCATGCCTGTAGTCCCAGCTACTCCTGGGATGCTGCGGTGGGAGGATCATTTGAGACCAGGCATTTGAGGTTGCAGTGAGCAATGATGATGCCACTGCACTGTAGCTGGCGTGACAGAGCAAAACACTGTTTCAAAAACAAAACAAGAACAAAAACAAAAACGCAAAACACAAAAATCTGTCTTAACAACTGCCAGGAACTCAATCATTCTAACAACCTAAATGTGCAGAAAATGGACTCTTCCAGATCCTCCAAAAAGGTCTTACAGAGTTGTGAGACACTAAATTTGTGTTGCTTAAGCAATTAAAGTCAAGGTAATTTATTTTGACTACAAAAGCAAACTAATGCAACCACAAAGGAAAAAGGATATTAATCTGATTTCAGGGCACCAATTGGAGCACAACAGCTGGCGGGTGCCATCACTACATTAAAATGTCACTGAGGGCTCTTGCTTTTTCTATGTTAGAGTAGGAAGGGCTAAAACCTACTGTTTTGCACTTTCTCTCATTTGTACTTGGAATTACTGTAGCTATAGTGGCAATCTGTGAGGTTAGTGACAAGAAAACTTGTCTTCTCTCTCTTTGTTAGCGGTGTTTTCAACTTAGCTCTGGAACCTTGTGGTTGCCTTATCTGATACAAATTATGAATACTTCTGGGTTCCCTGTTTTCTAGGAGACTTGAGCCATGTTTGTTTCACAATTCAGTGCTGTCTAGCCCACCACCTGATCCCCAGTGCCAAATTAACAAGTTGGATAATTATTAATCAGAACTCAATGCCCCGAATGTAAGAAAAAGCTATTGCTGCATTAGGTGAGCTAAATCCACAAAAAACATAGGGCATAAAAGATGATTTATTTCTACGCCCTGCTGACATGGTGAGAACACTTGTTAGCAGCATTAACAAGAAAACAACTAAATCATACTTTCTAATAAAAATATATCCTGATTTTATTTTATAGGGACTATCCCAAAGCAAGTACCATTTTCTAATAATAAAAAGCAATTAACAATTTAACCTTAATATGATCTTATTCTAAGTGGTTTTGTTGCTATAGGCAAAATTTCTACTGTTGTGAACATCGTAAAGATAAAGGGAATCTAGCAAGGACATGGTGCCATTTTTCCCACCCTCTTAGGATTGAAGTTCTTTTGAATTCCATTAACAACAAGAAGGTATTCCCTTCTGGTGGGACATGCTTCTGGAAGACCCTAAAGCTAGTTAGCTAAAGGGAAAGGTGGGCTATCTGGTCAGGTCCATGGGAAGAAGGTGAAGGTGTTTGTCTCTAAATGAGCCATTATTTGTGCCTGAAGGTCCAGTAGCTTTCCTAAATACTCCTTTGTATTTCTGTGCTCTATTAAAAATTATACTAACTAAAATAGAAGTTCAGCTGGTAAAACACAATTACCCTTTCCAAATGCCACTGACCCCCAGACAAATTTGATAATGACACTGAGGTCCTTCTTTAATTAAGAAGGCAACTCCCAAGGGACCCTCCTGAGCCCAGTGCCTCATCTGGTGTCAATCAACTCCGAGCTATAGAATTATGATTTTATAATCATTTTTTATTACAAACTTTTTCAGGAATACTTAAGTATGCTGAATTTCCACTATGTATCATGGAATAAAATGTTTTTTTACATTTATTGCCTTTCTCATTCCTCTTACTAATCTACTATTGTAGGCACTGGCATTCCCATTTTCACAGGGAAGGAAACAGACACGGGGAGGTTAAGAGACTTAACTTTCAAGATCATTACATAGTAAGTGGCATTCTGAGTTTCAAACTCGGGGTCATATATTACTTAATCACATGTTTAGAAAGTGGCTCACATTGTTTTGTACATAAAATTTAACAGTAAAATGGTGCAATCGTAACAGTGGCAAAAATTTATCTTATCAGATCTGTATAGAATTCTAATTTTATTTTTTTAATTTCTTTGTTTTTAACCTTCAGAGGATTGGCCTTCTATATCAGAGGTAGGGATGATCTCCTATGTGGGATCGTTTGAAGAAAATATCCAGAAACAAATATCTCTTAGAAAACTTAAATTCATAATTAAATCACCACTATGATGGTTCCCAGGTTTGGTGGCCAACTCTCTTCCCTGCTTAGGCTAGGTGAGTTTTCCCTTCTCTGTGTTTTGACAATGTACAAGGTACTATATGAAAATCACCTACCTGCTGGCCTTCCTCCATGACGCTGGAAGATTTTTATGGCAGATACTGTGTGTTTCTTAACATTATAAAAAAAATTAAGTGCTCAAAAACATTTATTTTAGAGATGAAATTATTTTCAGTGATGCAAGGCCCTTATCCAACATGAGTCCATTTCTAATATTTCTCAGCAATAAAGGACCCAAAGAACCTAACACCAAACCTATGAAATAAAATGGATCATCTTTTTTTTTTCTACTTTCGAATGTAAAGGTAATGCCCTTATTTAATTGGTCTCAATATTCCCAGGATATCCATATGTGAATGCATGATATTTGATGCTTAAAGAGAAGTAAGAGTTGTCAAGGGTTTGCTTTTATCAGCACATTAAAGTAGCTTTCCCATCCTCTGGCATACTTTTCTGATGCCTTTGAAAATACTGTACCTATCAACATATTTTCCACTTATCTCCTTCTTGTAATCCAGCCCCTTCCTCTACCAAGAAATGAAACTCTCTGCCTCTCTCTGCGACCCATCCACCCAATGTTTTCCTTGTTTAATCTCTAAGGAATGTGGCCATGACTATAGTGTTAAAAAGCTGGACACAAGTGCCTGACATTTTTGATGAAAACATTGGTTAGGTATAGAGAAAAGAATAAACACTTAGGATAAACACTTAATGAAGAGGAGCAAGGGAGTAACACAAAAGGAAGGGGCAAATCTAGGGTTTCTAAAAATAGCAATGAGTCTGGAAAAGTCAAATGTACCAATAATTTAAAGTGAACTAGTTTTCTGTACAATTATTTTGCTAAGAGCATGAAAATATATACATGATACAAATGACTATAGATTGTTTTTGCTGAATTAGCTAGTTTATCTATACACCTGTTTTACTTGATACTGATATTGATTTTGTTCCGGTTAATTTTACATAGATATTACACCTGAATCTTCCTAAAGGTAATATTTATTACAGCAATTGAAATGCATAATTTGATGGAAAACATAAACAGAGTAAATAATTAGCCGATTTACAACTTGCTTTGGATAACATCTTCAATTATTAAAATAATTAGTGAGATTGAATTCCAGATAAAAACCTTAGCTTAATTTGAAGTTGTCCTTGAAGCTACTTTCTGACCCATTTTAACATATTACCTGTTGAAATATTCATAAGAAAAAAGAAATTTTAGGCTTTGTGTTTAAGGTGACTCTTTTTCAGTTCACTTCCAATTTTTTAATTCCCTTTTCTCTTCTATTCCTTTCCCTAGCTAAAAAGTTCTTGAACATATCAATACAAATACTTTAGTTCATTTTTTGAGAGTCTGTGTCCTTTAGCAAAAGATTTGCAAGACCTCAATGGATCTCTGCTTTTTGGTCTTCTCTGCCATATAAGAGATGTGTAATTCATCATCCCCAATTTTGTGATATTCTGAAAAAAAAAAAAAGTAAACATTAAAATATGTCCATTTCAAGTTTAGGTAGTATGATTTGCATTAAAATACAAACAACACTCTCCATAAGACAAAGGACTATAAACTTTAAGAAAAACATAATTGTCATCTGAAATGCTGTCCAAATTGCCACTGTTTCTCAAAATGAGCTTCGACCATTACTTTGGGGTTTTATATAATAGGGATACTTACTGATTTATGGTATAAATAAGTATATTAGTCATGGAATTATTTCTCCCCTTTGTGAAAGACAACTTAACATAATTTTATGAATTCAAAACAGGAGGACAAAATTGTAGTCTATATTTCCTTTTTTCTAAGAATGTTTCTTACAATTTGTACGTGTTTCTATAATCATCAGAAACTTGCTTATTAAAAAAAGTTCTATAGGATAAATGTGTTAAGTGTAGAAATCTTCTCACTGTGCATTGCTTAAAATGGGTAGGCCAGAAACTATGGACTTATAACAGACATAGCTACTTGTTCTGTCATATTCCTTTTTTCTAAGAATGTTTCTTACAATTTGTACGTGTTTCTATAATCATCAGAAACTTGCTTATTAAAAAAAGTTCTATAGGATAAATGTGTTAAGTGTAGAATACTTCTCACTGTGCATTGCTTAAAATGGGTAGGCCAGAAACTATGGACTTATAACAGACATAGCTACTTGTTCTGTCATATTCACACTTATGTATTTCATTCTAGTTGTCTCTTTTTTGAACCATTACTTCCCTACCTGCAAATGGCTCCTAACCCCCAAGGAGGCTTGGGTTCCTAAATTCCTAATGGATTACCAGGTTCTTATATATTGAAGACAAAGGCAGAATCAATTTGGGCTGCCTTGGCTTCTCTGAAAATCTTATCCAAACTCTTGACACAATGGTACTAGAACCATCTTTTGCCCCTGGAAAGACCTTAAAATTTCCCTAGTTACAGTCATAGCAGACGAATCCCTAATGGATTTGCCTGTGGCCCGTGGACTCCTATTCCACTTGAAAAACGGAAATCACCCAGAGGAGGTCCATGGCATGCACACAATAAATACAGTTTGAACTATAAGTAATTCGGAGCAAAAGTCACCATAACTGACATTTAAAGTTCTTATTCTTTCTTGCTAAAAATGTTTGTAACTAAATGTCATTTTTTAGCGATGTAAATAAATTAGACAAGAAGTCTTATCACTTTGATAATGGAGACTTTGTATTTCTTTGTTCAATAATGTTGCAGAAATCCCAAGGTTCATGTTAGTATGAAGTTCTGCAATGTTTCATGAGAGCATATAAATCACCCTGCAAAGTTATCTTTTTTTTTTTCTAAACTGACTCTCATAATCTGAATTCGACCAAGTCCCAACAAGAGAGTCATTGGAGGACAAGGTTACGTTCCTAATAGAGATGTCAGAATCAGGTTAAACCAAGACTCTTGTAGCCCTTCATGCCTTTCATACAAATAATTATCTTTCTAAAATGTGTGTTTTCATTTAGCAATCCTATAGGATATTCGAAGCAAAGTAGATAAACAGGAACATATTCTGACAGGCTAAAATTGTAATAGTTTTAAGTTTAGGTCAGTTTAACATATTTATTCAGTGCCCTCTATGCTCAGATTCCATGCTAAGAACAGGGTATAAACAGCTCTCTAGAATACAATCCCCACCCTCCCATTAACTCAGTCTAGTAGGGCATATATGTAAGTAGATTATATTATGGGGAAATAAAGACCATAACATAAAATGTGTTATGGAATTTATTTTCTAAATCCAGCACAGTATATGTTTTAAGTGCAGAAGTTACTTCCAATAAATTGAATTAAAACACGTAGTATTTATAAATTATAAAGTGAACAAATGTTGCTGCTTTGAATACGGTTTTTTTGTTTTGTTTTGTTTTGTTTTGTTTGTTTTTGTTGTTGTTGTTACTGTTCTTTCACCTGCTGTGGAATCTCTTTAAAAGATCTACCTCGCCATGGCAAGCACACACTAGCAAGTATTTATAACAATTCACTGGCCCTCTTCCCCATTCCTTTTGGATCTCTGATGGCTCTATTTGCCCCTTTTAATAATCTGGACATGCTTTTCTGACTTGACTCTTGGCCCATAGTCTTATGAACAATGTCGTTGTTGTTCCTAGTTCTGTGTACTACAGCTGCACATAAAAACTCCTCTGCCTTCTCCTGTAGATATTGTACAATATGTGGGAGGGGGTAATACTCTCAGTGGTATGTTGTTATGTATTATACATCCAGCTCTTTGGGAAAAGAAAACAAACAAACAGAAAGACAAACAAATCTGAGTTGCAGCATTTCTTGATTTCCACAGTATAAAAACTTTCACTAGCTTAAATCAAGCTACCAGTATGATGTCATTGAACATGTTATTGGGAAGTTTTCAATTCTCAAGATCCACACAAAGCCAGCTCCAGCATGTAATTGAATATTCCCCTCATGATACAATTATGACATGGTTCTTAAGTATAAGCATCAAGTACATAACTGAAAACTAAGAATTTGTGAGAAGCTGTGAAAATCAAAAAGAGATCTGCTAGAATAAAAAATAAAGAAAGACATAGAAAGAAACATCGGCTCCTTGTCTATCCATGAGTGGTGATAGAATTCAGAATAAAACACAAGAGAGGCCGCTTTGATTTCACCTCAAGAATAATGAATGGAATTGCTACTCTCTTTCATGTAAAATTTGCTTATCAAATGTAACATGTAATGTGAGACTTATAAACATTTACAATATCTTTCTTTCTCATTATCTGTGTATTCAAAAGGATGCCACTCAGAAGCTCTCCTGAGGTTAAGTGTGGCTGTGTATGATTCTTAGGCCAATAAAAAGTGAACAAAAGTGGCATGTGTCACATGTAGGTGGAAGGATTTAAGGACAAGTGTTCACCTTTCCACTTCTAACCCTGCTGCAGTGATTGTAGGGCAGTGTATTGATACGACAGTGCCAAGAAAAATCTGGTCCAACACATGGGGCGCAGAGTGTCCCTTGAGAGTGTTCTGAAAATCAGCACAAGATTCCTCCGTGAAAAATAAACTTCTCTTTTGTACATTAAGCCAATGACATTTTATATATGTATTACTTAAGCCCAACCTATCCTATCCTAGCTAAAAAGTAATACATGTGCCTAAGTTCAGAAATCATGGTGGACTGATAGTTCTGGTTCCACAGTATAGGCTCAATCTTCAATAAATCTCTTACTGAATTTATAAAATCCTGAATTAAAGAACTCTTCCATAAAGTACACATCAAATGATTCCCCATGATTTCCCCCAGGAAGCTGGCACTGGAGGTTTGGAAAGTGGCAACTCTCACTTCTTTCTTAATAGAATTTTTAATGTGAGTAGATTATAGGTGACTTTTACTTTATTGTATATGTCCTCTAGTATTTTTCAAATCCATATCCAAGACCAAGTATACCCTGCATGAATGTTGCATTTGACATACAGAGTGTGCAAAACACATTAGAAACATCCATAAAGAATATTTTGGTTTTGGTACATCACTGACTAAAGCATTGTTTCTTGGTAATAATGAAGCTACATGTTTTAGTGTTGTCCTTTTAAAGCAAACAGTGCAGTTATAGAAGAATGATTGTGACTACCAAAAAGAACTGGGAAAAAATTTCAAACTAAATTCACCAGACTCCACAGCCCTAGAAATTCTAAGAATGTATCAAATTAGAAGCCCAAGATTCAAAATCATTTCCAGGTAATTCTGATCTTGTCCTCTCTATCCTTCATTGGAAGACACTGAAGTCAAGGTTATGAATCTATTCACTCCCTAACTTCCGATCACACTATAAGCTAGTTATTTAAACTCTCAGATCTATAATATTTTTTATCAAAAATATAAATAATACCTGTATCCTGATGGAATTATGATAATAAATTAAAATAGGCATTTAAAATGTTTGGCACATATATATTTTTCTGAATAACTCTCATTTGAAGTATAAAAGCCATTCTAGTATTTTTAAATTTATCAATATCAATTACTTTTATTTTATTCAGACTGTCTATAATTTTATATATTTGAATCACGTGGCCTCATAGTTTTAACCTTTCCAAGAGGAGTGTCCAACCTTCAATCTATACTGCACTGTGCCTTGCACTTTCATATTTAAAATTTTACATTAATAATTATTATCTCATTTCATTGTAATACAGCCCTGTAAATTAATTTGTAAAAGTCATTCACAATTAATTGATGAGAAAATTGAAATTCAGGGATACTACCTAGCTGCTCAAAGGTCACAATAATATATCCAAGGTTTCCTGATTTTTAGTTCATTGTTATTTTCACTATGTCCATGGTGACTACCAGATGATGTTCAGTTAAATAAAGGATGGATATATGAAACATTTCTCCACTCTAAATCTAAGAATATCTGGTACTCAACAGCTACGTCCTAATATTTAAAATAATGCCAACCACAGTGCCTTCAATCAGCTCAAAATTGTCACAGATACAAAACAAAAGAATAAACAAATCTTCCTTTGGTGGCAAAAACTGCATTGTTTGTTAATTTTTTTCTCAGTTTTTCTAGAAGGAACCAACTCCTGGCTGCAATTTCTATTTTATCGTATTTGCTATTTTTCAGGTTGTCATTTCTTATGGTTGTCCACATTTGGTGGCTATAGACTGACAATTTGCTGCCACAAAGCCATCGTGATATATTGTGCCTAGCCTGAGCCCTGCTCAAAAAAAAAAAAAAAAAAAAAAAAATACACACACACACAGACACACACATTTAAATATACGGTATGTATATACATTGTATATATATATGAATAAATTTGTGAATTGGTTGATTGTGGAGGCTGATTGATCCAGATTAGAGAATCTTTCAATGCTCAGCTCCAGCATCCTCTTCTCTGTGAGAGCCACTGATCCCACTAAGAATAGAAAGTACACTTCTTTTCTGCTCCTGTAGCACCTCACACACGTCTCTGTTAGAGAACTTTCCATCCTACACTCAAATTATCTCTGCACATAATCTTTCCTATTATTTCACAATGCTTTGAGAGCAGGAAGTGTCTATATTTTCTAATCATCATCTAATATTGACCTTGGGTTATAGTGGTGTCAATGCCCATTTAAGAGTAAAAGGAATAATCGCTATAGATATAGGATCAAAAGAAATAGAACTTACAAACTAAATATCCCTTTCTTCATGTTTCATGCCCATCCTGGCTGCTCAAACATTAAATCCTAGTGAAACTCTTCTTTTCCATGTTCCTATTTTAAAGCTTACAACACTTGCTTGCCTGTGTAACCCTATAAGTCAAAACGTGGCTTCTATAAAGAAAGGGTTCAGCCCCACATACAGAAAACACTTAACATCACTTAACATGATATTTGAATCAACCTGACATTTCACAGGCAGGTAGCTACCTGTACAGCCCAATTGATGCCACAGAGAATAATTTCCAAAGTTAGGAAATTCTTCTTTCCCTGACCAGAAAAATAACATCACAGTGAAATGAAATAAATGCAAAGGCTATCTGAACCAATGGGATTTATTTCATGACAATATTTGGTGAATAAAAATATTTGAGTTTTTGATATAATCATCCTTCCCTGATGTGAGAAATATAAAAACCTAGTCCTCTAATATGAAGTTGCATCACCAGGATGGAAATAATGAGCTCCGGTGAGAGCTAACATTGAAAAGTTCAGTTTACTTTTAGTTCAGCATGGTATCCACTTGTCTATACTATTATACTATCACGATGGTATTAAATTTTCCTTTGGAGCACAGGAAATAAACTATAAATTGTGGTTCTTCTATCCCTAGACAGAACCTTACCTAAAGGAAGAAGAATGTTAGTCAATGAAATATAATTTGAAAATTGTTACTATATGCCCTGACATAAATATTTCTTCTTTTGTCTGTACATATAGGCAAAGAGAAGGTCTATAATGATTGTCTTGTTAGGGATGAATAGCTAGAAAATTCTCAGGCATAGATATCATGCCTTAGTTAATATGTATCCCCCAAAGTAATCAAATTTATTTTGACTTTTTCAAGCCTTGTCTGAGGGGAGAGGACACAATTCTATTTCTGAACTTGGGTGAATGTAGATATTTTTACAAATATTTTATTGTTTCTTAATATAGTGGGACTTAATGGTTTTTAGCCCAAAAGGTTACTTTTACTTGACTCTATGCCTGCTACTTTGCCTTAAATGGCTTTAAGATCAGTTGTTTTAACATGCAAGTGAATACGACCCTGATTAGAAAGAACAGAGTGATGAAATTCATGGTCGAGTTGCTGTTTCATAAGAATTAATCTGCATTTTTTGTCTCTGTACTCTATTTTAATGCACATATGGTTTGGAGAATTGCCTGCTGAATGCAGAACCCCAGTGATACAATGAACAGCAGAAAGATGGCATTTTAGGATATTGTTGACATAACCCAGGTTCTAAATATCATTCTTGTGGCATTATTTTTATTTACTTGATTTATTTTTTGGCATTGTAACAAGCTGTGTCCATAGCAATTGCCCCTGGAATTACTTAACTCAGTATTTAGTAAGAATGCATGATAACTGGGTAACTAAGTTCCAGGAATTGAGATTTCTCTAAGGAAAAAGAAGGTACGTAATTGCTCTGGTAAGATGATAATGTAAAAGCCAAAGAGGTCACTTTATTTTGACATTGTCAGTCATGTGCTGATATATCCATGCAACAAAAATATTTGTACACTCCTAATATTTTGAAATTTAAAAAAAAAACCCTGAAATTA
>NW_012138747.1:3125550-3151440 GCF_000956105.1 Propithecus coquereli
AATGGAGAAAGGACAGTCTCTTCAATAAATGGTGTTGAGAAAACTGTATATTCACATATAGAAGAATAAATTGGACACTTATCTCACACCATATGCAAAAATAAACTCAAAAATATTTAAAACATGCAGCCTGAAGCTGTAAAATGACTAGAATAAAAACATAGGTAAAAATCTCCTTGACATTGGTCTGGCAAAGATTTTTTGGATATGATCCCAAATGCACAAGCAATGAAAGCAAAAATGGACAAATGAGATTACTTCAAACAACAAGCTTCACAGCAAAACAAAAACAAAAATATAAAACAATCAACAGAATTAAGTGATAATGTACAGAATGCAAGAAATCATTTGCAAACCATACATCTGATAAGAAGTTAATAACCAAAATATATAAGGAACTCAAACAACTCAATAGCAAGAAAACAAATAACTTGATTAAAAAAAGGACAAAGGACCTGAAAACACATTTCTCAAAATTAGACATACAAATAGCCAAGAAGTATATGAAAAAATGCTCAACATCACTAATCATCAGTGAAATATAAGTTAAAATCACAATAAGATACCACCTCAAACCTGTTAGGAAGGCTATTATCAAAAAATCAAAAAATAACCAGTGTTGGTCAGGATGTGGAGAAAAGGGGACTCTTGCATACTGTTGGTGGGAATACAAGTTGGCACAACCATTTTGGAAAAAAGAATGACCTTCAAAAAATTAAAAATATAACTATCACAAGATCCAGTAATCCTATTTTTGAGTATTTACCCAAAGGAAATGATAACAGTTTGTCAAAGGGGTGTTTGTACTCCCTTGTGCATTGCATTATTCACAATAGGTAAGATATAGAATAAACCTGAGTCTGTCAGTAGATGAGTGGATAAGGAAAATGTGATTTCATTTATATGTATATTACACACACACATATATTTAATATATACATGCATGTATAATATACATATTTATACATATATATAATTTAATCTGAAAAAGTAAACAATCCTGTTATTTATAAGAACATGGATGAACCTGGAGGATACTGTACTAAGTGATATAAGCCAGGCACAGAAAGACAAATACTGCATCATCTCATTTATATGTGGAATCTAAAGATGTTGAATTCATAGAAGTAGAAAGTCAAATAGAAGCTACCGGGGGCTGATAGTGATGGGGAGATGGGAAGATGTCAGTCGAAGGGTACAAATTTTTAATGTTCCTTTTAAGCAGAAACAAGTTCTGGAGCTCTTTTGCACAGCAAGGTGAATATAGTTAATAATACTGTAATGTACACCTGAACTAGCTCAGAAAATAGATGTTAAATGTTTTCACCTCCAAAACATGGTAAGTGTGTGAAGTGACGAATATGTTTATTAGCTTGATTTAATTATTACAAAATGTAAATAAATTTCAAACCATTATGTTATATGCCATAAACTTATATAATTTTTTATTTGTCAATTACAACTTAAAGCAGAAAAACACCACTTTCTATTTCCCAATGCTATGCTAATTGTTGGTTCTCGTGACTGTTTTTTTTTTTCTTTTCTTCCTTCATTTATTAATTTTTGGTCAAATGTTAAAATTTAGGAATAATTTCATAAAAACATTTTTTTAAAATTCCATACACAGACCTATCGTAAAATACATCTCACAGAAATTGCTTTGTATCTGTTTTTTCCCTGAACCAAATGTATTTTTAGACAACTAATTAATAACAGAAAGATAAAATTATCTTCTCATTTAATATGAAATATTCATAGCTTTGAGTCATTAATAGTAAGAAATATAGTATAGAATTAAAAAGCAGAAATTAATTTTCTCAGTGATAAAATATGAAGCTTCTAACTTAAGAAAATTTCACTGTCCTCCTAAAAAGTAGATCTTCTTAGAAATCTTAAATGAGATGTCAAAGTAGAAGTGTGACTACAAATTTGCTGTGCGTATAAGTTTTAGGTCAAAGAAACAAGTAAGGCTGAAAGAAAACCGGGAGAAACTAGGAAACCCCCTAGTTTAGCGAATATAAGACACATAAACATTGCATCTGCAAGTGCAGACTAAGAATCACTGAAGTGGAAAAGGATTAAAAATTTTGCAATGGAAAATTAAAATCCATGTTGAGTCTCATAATTGCCAATAGTCAGAAGACTACTAGGATTCTCCAATGAATCAAATGTCACAGGGCATGCCAGCAATAAGACCCCTTTATGACTAGATATTTTCAGCTTGGTAGTCCCTATCCCAGCTCTTGCTTTGGTGTTTAATTTATAGTGAAGCAAGGCTGCTTTCACAGGCATGCCCTTTCAGATATTGTTTCTTTATTCTAAAATAGCATAAACAATCCCTTAGGTGTCTGTATTAATAGATACAGGTGTATGTAGATATAATTCAAAAATTGGATGCATTTCTTATCTTGAAATAACTTATCCAGAAATAATTTATCTAACTTTTCCTAAAAACATAATACAAATCAAGCAGGCAAAGAAACAGAGGTTATCTGTCAAATTGCCAAGTTCTAGCTGTTTCATTTTTCAAAATTTCCTTTATCAATACTTTTGTTTGGAACACAAGTCAATTCCCCTTTCTTGCTGCCCTTGTCTCTCTCACTCTTTCCATATCATCTGTGAACATTTCTCCTCTGTTAGAAATTAAATACAATTATACAAAGCAAAAAAGTTTCTGTGAAGTTAGAGACCCTGTGAAAATAGGGCATCTTTTGTTTCTGCTTTGCTGCTGCTCGTATTTCTCTTTCAGTCACTCAGATGTTACCCCAGACTTCTAAAATTTCTTTCATTCCTGAGGCATTGTAGATATGTTTGCTTGAAATTAATCATGTTATAGCTTTATTTATTTATTTATTATTTTTTTAAATTTTTTTTATTTCAGCATATTATGGGAGTACAAAAGTTTAGGTTACGTATATTGCCTTTTCTCCACCTGAGTCAGAGCTTCAAGCCTGTCCATCCCCCAGATGGTGTGCACTGCACCCATTAGGTGTGTATGTACTCATCACCTCCTCCCCCCGCCCACCTGCCAGACACCCGAAGAATCCCGGAAAATGTTACTACTATATGTGCACTTAAGTGTGGATTAGTTAATACCAATTTGATGGTGAGTACATGTGGTGCTTGTTTTTCCATAAAGTGGGGGGAAAAACAGAAAGAAAAGAAAATGAAAAAGCAAAAAGAAAAATAAAAGTGGTTGTAGGTTGTCTTTAAACAAAATAGCTGGTTAGTGTATAAAGAGCAGTTCTTATAGTGGAGATGATGTTATTTGCCTAAAGAAAGATTGGTAGGCCGAACGTCGCCTATTACTTGAGAATGAATGAGAACACTGCTGCACTCATATAACAGAGCAAGGCATTTCACATGAAGTACTCTGTTACAGAAGAATTTCTTCTGGATTGAGAATCAGGAAACCTGAGCCATGGCCCCAATTCTACCAGGATCTGATACAAACACTTTTCCAGGTTTCAGATATCTCATAGAAAAATCAGGAATACTACACTAGTTGTCTGGGCAGCATATATCTGAGGAACCTCTGGTATAATGATTTAAAATATTTTGCCTTGCTATCAGCATAAGCCCGCCACTTCCTATTGTAAGTAGACTATAATAAACAATCAATTTTTATTCAACAAAGGAGATGTTAAAAGGTCCCCAAAATACCAATATTATATTATCCAAAGAATATCAACATTTTCTCCCATATCATATCATATAAATACTTATAAATTCATGTTTTCTAATTTCAAGATAAAATTAGGACTATCATAGTGACAATGCAAGTTTATACATTTTTCCAATTCACATTTCATAGCATCACCAGCCTGTGAATATTCCAGCACTAGCTAGAATAATTTATGCCCCATTATACAAATCTTGCCTTCTTCAACCCTAGGGAATTTACTGGAGACCATAGGCTGTGTCTCATGAAATCACAAACGAGTCCATGCCTGCCGGATTTTGCTGCTTCTCGCTTACTCTTCCAAGGGCAAGTTAATCCTCTCCAGTAGATCCTAGGCAAACCATTTCATGCTTATGGTTGTTACTAGTTCACTTGACTGGGGTGTGGAGTGTAGCAATCCCTAGTACACATGAACTGCACTCTATATATGGTCACTACTCTTGGCACCTCTATTTCCTGTTTCACCATGCACGTCATTTGCCCACTGTTGGCCACCACTGCACAACAGAAGGAGCAGGTTTCTAAGGTAATAATTTTTGAAGTCTCTTGATGGTAAAGCTCTATGGTGGCCTGTGCTGAGGGCATGTGGAGAATAGAATCAAACAACCATTCTCTGGTGTTACAGTGAGCCTAGACAGTGTTATTTGTACAGTAACATGTTTCATAGTTCAGTGAAGAACCTTTTAGGAAAATATTTATTATAATCTATCCCTACGCTTCATAGATCTCAGAAATGAATCCAATGGGGACTAAATAGGAATGTAAATCCTACAGACCAATTCCTTATTATGCCAAGAACCATCCCTTTACGATCAAGACAGTCATATCAAGTTAATAGTTTTATACCTCATTCTCTTTAATATTTATTTTCTCCTAAGAAGCTAATTATTTTCCCTGCTAATAGTTTTTTCTTGAATAGTCCCACCATTTTTCTGCATATAACCACAGTGTCTGAATCCCCAAAATAGGTCCACTTTATATTCTTCCTCAGAGGGGTCTTCCACCATATAGATAAAGAGATTTCAATTAGAAATTGCTGTACAATTCACCAGATGTCTTTAGATAGTCCATCACTTAGCAAAGACCAAGTGTCAGTTAAAGCTGACATCAGCATTACACTTCAAACAAAAGGGCAAAAAATATAGGAAGAAAGACAAAAACTTACTGGCAAAATCTACCAGAAGCTACTAACAGTGATTATTCCTCTATTGTGGAGTTATACATGAATTTTGATTTCATTTTTTTCCCCTTTGTATTTGTGCTTTCCAAGAGCATTACAATGAGGATGTATGAGATTTTAAAATTAAATAAGAAAAAAATAGGTTTAGAATGATGTTTTATCTGCTTTCTATCAATATGCTGAAGTGGCAAGACTGGAGAATCTCACCCCTAAGAGACAGGAGAGAAATCTCAGAGAATTGCAAAGGAAAAACATCAAGAAAAGGAGAAAACTGTATGAAATTTCTAGGTGATGGATGGCTGTTTTGAAACTGCTGTGTGAGGGTTGATAGGAGGAGCAAGACCTATTGTTAGAAGAAAAACTTAGTGGGAAGAAACTGTAGAGTTGTGCCTTTGTTCTTCCACCACCATTGTGTTGGAATGAACTGTTGCCTCCTCAGTTGTGGCAATTCTGCCTCTGGCCCATGTACCCACAAAAGTAAAATCCAATTAGCAGAGAAGACCTGTATTTATCAGGATTTGGAATTAAAAAACATGAGAAAAAATCAACAACTTGCTGTTGTTTTCCCAATCATTTAGGAATTGTCCTTGCTTTAGCCTTAGGATGTAATGAATGAGGTTATAATATGAAAAATTGTTTTTTAGAGTGAGGAGTACTCGGATACCAGGCACCCATCACCCCAGGGCTCAATCCACCCTCAACCCCTGAAGTCACAGGGTCTGGAGTTGTACTGAGGTCTGGCCTTGCTCGCATACTTCACTGCACATAAAAGAGTTAACATAGCAGGCTGGAGACTGCTATTTTAAAAGAGACTGCTTACAAGTTTGGCCCTTGGCTGGTATCTGGGAACTTGGCTTGTGAAACATTCTCTAATGATAAGATTATGTCTCCGAGTCTATTTTGTTTGTATAAACAATATGCTTTACACTGAAAATCTGTTTTTTTCCTGAAAATCTGGAGTTTTTGTAGTCGCTAGACAGAAAATGCTTATGTGATCAGCTTCCACTAAAAACCCCAAATTCTGAGCCTTAAAGAGGCTTACCTGGGCAGAAATACCACACAAGCATCACCATATTTTTGCAGCTGGGCACACTCTCTGTGACCCCTTATGAGAGAGAGAATGCATAGGAAACCTGTTCATGGGTTCCTGTAGACTCTGCCTGTTTCTTTTTCTTTGTTTGTTCTTGCTGTGTCTCTGTCATAAATCTTAGCCGTGTGTAGAACCATAAGCTAAGTTCCTTGAGTTTTTCTGGCGAGTCACCAAATGTGTAGGCAGTCTTGGGACATTGGTAACATTGACAAAAGTAACTGATAAGCCCCAAGGGCTATGGGGTCCAAGGTCAAAATAACTGCACCCTTGAGGAGCACAGCTATCTCTAAAGAAAAGCAAATATTGGATTATCACTTTCATCACAAGAAAAATGTTAGAACAGATGGACTAAGAATTAAAAATTATCATTGTAAACATTCTAAAAGAGATGAGAACATTTTGACAATAAGAAAAACGAAGGGAAGTATGAAGTATCTTCTAACTTGTTTTTAGTCAATCTACTTGCTATGATATAACTCACTACTTCCCATATTTTAAGAAGGTCTTTGTCCATGTTGGTTTTTAATTATATTTCATGTCTCCATCTTCTCTGTCTTCTTGTATATTTGCAGCAAAATCAGACAGAATGTTAGTTAGCTTCATTTCAGGTAAATTTAATTGTTGCTTCTTTTTAAATGTGTTTTAGCTTCTCTGTCTTCTTCATGAATCAAAATCATAGTCTTCCTTCAACTCCAGTTTAAATATCACAATCTGTATGAAACCATTCTCCTTTTCAGTTTTTTAATTACCAATTCTGTACAAGATGAATAGTAAGTCTTTTTCTCATAGCATTATTCGTAAGGTCCTTACAATATATTGGACTGGTGTGTTCCCACCCAATTAGGATATAATATTTTAGGGAATAGAGACTACATCTTATTCAAGTACCCTATAGCATTCTGCAAAGATACCATGAATAGTATTGCATTAGTAAAATGGAAGAGATGTAATAAAAAAACATAATTGTACTTGCTAGTATTTATTGAACACTTACTATGTGTCATTAACTCTTTAATATTCTACCTTTATTAACTCATTTAATCCTCAAAACAGTTTATGAGTGAAGATCTCATATATTCCCCATTTTAAAGATGAAGTTAACTAAAGCACATAGCAATTAAATAACTTTCCTAAGGTTAAACTGCTACCAAAAGTAAAGGCTAAGCTTTAAATCAATGCAGTCCAGTTTCTGAGGCTGAACTATTTAAATACTGTGTGAAACTGCTTCTCATAATACATGAGTAATATTAGCCTGATCTAAGAAAAGAAAAACACAATACCAGTTAAATTTGAATTTCAGATAAACAACAAATTATTATTTATAAGTATGTCCCAAATATTGCACAGGATATACTTATATTCAAATTTATTTGTTGTTTCTCTGGAATTCAAATTAGACTGGTTGTCTTATATTGTATCTTGTCTTCCTAAGAATATAAATAATGATATCCATCTAAACAGAAGTATGACAACTTGTGTGGTCGATAGAGAGATACACCACCCAGAGAACCTTTAGGAAATAAGATATGTTCAAGCTGTGGAGTATGGGATGAGCAGACAAGCCTCTTCCACCTGTCACTTCCTCAAGGAGGACCTGCATCAGTTCCCTGTGATTATTCCATTTCTAGGGCAGCTGACAGTCACTGACTGAGGAGGGTGTGTATTTAAGCCCAGCCATCTTAGCCCAATGCCAGACAGCCCTGACAGGCAATATTCACCCTTAGCTCCTATGGTTTGTCCAAAGCTTTTGTGGGCCTGAATTAGAGTTTGACTTCCTTCTTGACCAACTCTGCCTCTTTCCCTTTTCTTTCACAGATGTTAATCCTTAATAAATATCTTGTGCCTCAAACTTTGTCTTAGTGTCTGCTTCCAGAGAATCCAACCAGCGACAACTTACACTTAGAAATAACCAAGTAACAAGACAAAAAGAACCACTTCTTCCTACGAAGAACTCCTATTAACAGACCCTTTATTGTAGACCCTTTGCTGAAATCAGAGCAATATACCCTGTATTAATCAGGATTTGGGCTGGAAAACAAATACATACTCAAAATTGATATGAAAATTTTAATGAAGACAATATTTACAGAGGTGCAGACTAGCCTAAGAAAACCAAGAAAGTTGTTACTTAGAATGACTTGGTACCCAGAGCAAAATTTGACATGGATACTTTAAAAATCTAACTAACAACAAAGGAAGTCATCACTACTCCTAGGCCTGAAGCCATGAGGGTAAGGAATGGTTAATAGAACCCAAAAAAATGTTCGGCTATGGCTAGGGCAGGAATCTTCCTTACAGATGCTGAACAAGTGTAGCCATGGACTACCCCTGGCTTAATGTATAAGGAGCTAGAGGAACATACACACAGATCTCTCCTTCTTCCCAGAGTCTCAACTGTTGCTGGGATGTGCCATTGTGTGAACCCAACCAGAAGCCAGAAGGCCAGCTAGAGGACAGCTCCACACACAGAACAGGGCCAGAGCAGGAGGAAGAGTGGGTCTGGCAGGCAAATGAACAATAGACCAAAATATTGTAGCTCAAGATCAAGGATGATATATTAATTTATGAAGAAAAGGCAGACTATAGGCCAGAATATTGGATCAGAAATTGAAAGACCTCAGTTGCAGTGTTATTAACACCCCTAAATAGTTTTGATATTTCAGGCAAGTCACTATCTCTCTGGGTCTGTTTTGTCTTCTTTTAGAAGAGTTCCATGAACTCTAGGGTTTCTTTGAGCTTTAGCAATCCATAATTATACCTGTCTAAATTTCCTATACAAAGTCTATGAAGAGAATGACTTTGGGAAATGAGATTCAGAATTATTTAAGAAAGTAGGGTAATTATCAGATAGCAATGACCTGCTTAAAGAAAATTAAGAGAGCAACAGGAAAGGTAATCTGTAGAGTTTGCTAATAGTATTGGATTATTAACAAGAGCAAAAATTGTCACAGGAGACAATAAAATAAAAGAATACAACAAAGAGCACAAAGGAAGTACAGATAAATTAGTGAATCCTTAAAAATAAGTCCCAGTTTACTATGATCTAATTCAAATCATATCAGATTAAAAGGAAGTAAAATACCAACACATGGATTTATTTTTTTTTTTTGGAAATAAGTATAATACGGGTTACTAAAAAGAACAGGCAAATTTAAGATCAAAGTTTACAAGTTCAAATTTTCAGAGAATACTTAGGAAAAATAAATGAGATATTTATTTGAAAATGCTTTGAAAGCTTGAAATTGCCATTCAAATATTGTTGACCTTTTTGTGGGGATCGCTCTGTTGGTATCTTAATGGATTTTTTCTAAATAGAAAAGTGTTTGGATGTTTCTAAGCACATATTTCTGAAAGAGGAATCAAGGGTCATGGCAGAAATATGGCACAGATAAAATCAGTTCATTAGTGTGGTAGATTATGTTACTCTTTCCCAAAAATTCCAGGTCCTGTTCCTGCAGTGCCTCTTCCTGTGAGAGGACAATGCCCTGTGGAACTTCAAAGTGGCCTTGAGACCTATTTTGACTGACAGAATATAGGTAGAGGAGATATGTGTCACTTTGGGGCAGAAGTTCAAGAGCTGGCATGTCTCTTTCCCCTCTGTCACAGTGAGTAGCAACGTACTGTGCTGCAGCTGCTCTATCAGCCTGGGTCCTAGGTGGCTGTGACATGAAACGAAGCCACAGTCAACTCAACATGGACATATATTGTTAAAGAGAAATAAACCTTTGTTGTTATGAGTGACTGGGATTTTTGTGCCTGTTGTACTGTAACATAACTCAGCCTAGATTAACTAATACAACTGTTTTTTTATTATATTGACATTGTTTTTCCTGCCTGAGCAGGTTTTTGAAACCCACTTTCTGTTTTAATTGTTAAATTTTAGTTCAGGATACATATCTCCAAAGGGACATATATTGGCTGTAGCTTTAGCCTGATAGTTTTCAAGTAGAAACACCTTACCTTCTTTTTTACTATCGAGTCATACTGGAACTGAACTCAGAAGATGTGATCTGAGACTGTAGAGGAGCTAAGGAATTACTATGACACCTTAGTAAGTCTATGGATTTTCTTCTTGAGGCAAACCAGGGTGTTATTTCCTGTACTGATGCATTTGCTTACTATTCATCTTTAGAATTATTTCTTTGATTTATATCTTTGAACTTTTTAAAAACCATGCTCAAATGTAATATTTTTATCTATTCAATACTGTAGTAAATATTTTACTGGGTATCAGCTAAAGTTGGCATTAAATGCTATATGTCTATTGTGGGAAATTAAATAAATCTGTTCAACAGAGGCCAAACCCTTACAGAGATTGTGGTGTAGATATATTTCTAACCCTAGCCAATGCCCTGATGATATATATAGAAAGACAAAAGTAAAGAGAATAGAGGCGAGAAGAGGAGGTTAAACAAGGCAAGGAAAGGAGAGGAGAGAAATATCATAAAGAGAAGTAGAAATAAATTGCCATGGTAGTTCAGTTCAGGAGAGATTTTATCTTCTTCGGAGTAAAAGTGGTAGTCAACCTATAATTTGAAGGTTGTGCGAAAATCACATCATGCATATGTAGCACATACGCATTATATGAGAAATACATTTACTATGAAGTTTATGCATCAATCCTCTTGCTTACTCCGAATCTTCCAAAACTCTTGGGGGAGGGAGTTTCGCAAAACAACATGATCACATGGTAAAATCTTTTTGTAATGTGATTTTTAACTAACGAGATGACTGTTTCCTCCACACACTCTAACTTCCCTTTGTTACAATTTTTATTTTTGTTTTCTTAGAGTGGACGTGAATAGTTTTGGAATCTGGTGAGGGGCAAGTTAAATTGGAAATACATTTATTTTGGTTTCAATGACGTAATTGAAAGTTTCCTTAGTCACTTTTGTATAAATTTGTTAATAACCAACCTGATGTAAAAATATATTACAGGAATACATCTTCCTGCCCTTAATGTGCAGATTGCTTACCTGGCATTATGACACGAAAGTGCAGGGTCATTAAATGTATCTCTATTTACACTTTTTAAGCATGGAGCACCTCCAGTATGTGACTAGTGTAGGAAAAATAGTATGTGGTGCAAGAAGATATTCTGTGGAAATTTCTTCCACACATCAAACAGACATGGAAAACTAAGTGGAAGATAATAGTTTGCCTCAATGCACAGTCATAATGTACCTTATTTCCTGTCAGTGATCTGGTTGATAGTGTGATATGTACAATGATTAAAAAAAGCAAATCTTGTTTTTTCCTCCTGTTTTTAATGGGATTTAGACAAAATAAAATCTTTAAGAAATCTGCTTGAAAGATTAAATTTTCAGCAGCATTATAAACAAAAACACAATATGTGGTATTACATATTTATGCATTATAATTTTTAATAGTGAAAAAATTCTGCAGTAATGTCAAAGAAAAGATTGAATTAACATTGTAAATTCTCTAAAAATAATATTACAGAATCATTGTCATGTGAAAAGATGATCAATGTGTATATACCTAAGGAAAGTATTATAAAAGATATATCAAGCAATTAATTAATAAAAATATTATGCAATTATTTTGGAATGTGTGATGTTTATAGTGTTTGGAAGCTTTTAAAATTTCTAATATGTTTGTCTTTCCAAGTAAACATCTATATTCATAACTAATTTTATGTTTACAATTTCGTAGTATTTAATTTTAAAAATGGGCCCCAAATTATGTAAGCTTGAAGACCCACAAAACCTGAATCACTATATATAAGTAATGGAAAGAGGGTATTGTGTGGAGATTACTGTATAAGGAAAGGTATGAAAGTGCCAAATTGAATATTTAGGGGAAAGGATGACCCGAGAATGAATGCAGTGGGCTGGAGTTATTAAACACCATTTAAATAATTTGAGTAATCCTTGAAAGCTTTTACTGGGTTGGTAATCATGTCTGTAGTTCAGTATTTATAATTTGTCAGCTCTCATGATGAAGTAGAATGGTGATGAAGAATCTTGTTAAGAGTTAATTAAGTAAAGGTGACAGGAGGAAACATAAATATATATTCAAGAAAAATATACTGTATATGTAAAATTATCAAGAGTTGAAGACTCATTCCATGTAGGAATAAAAAAAAAAGCAAAACAAATAATAAATGGCCTATTTCAATGTGCCTAGAAAGATGGCAGTGATAATAACAAGCATCAGCAATAAATTTTTAAAAATCAGATTGGCAGAGGCATATGTCCTAGGTATATGTTTCAAAAAAAATGTCACCCAATTTCTCCTTCCTCTTCGAGACCAGCTTTCTAAGCTATCCTTTCCTGCTTACAGACCAACTTCTAGAAGGAGTTATCAATATAGAAGGCCTCCATTTCTGGAACTGTAAGTCACTTGCCAACCTACTTCAATTTGAAATCCAGCCCCTGTCCTCCCCTAAAACTACTCGTTCAAAAATCACCAGCAATCTCGATGTTCCTAAACATCAACATATACTTAGAAATCTCATTATTTCTGCATATCAGTAGATATTTCCTGGCTCCTATTTTACTAGATATCTCAGCAGCATAAAATAGATGACATTCCTTATTAAAATATTCTTTTTTTTTAAACTCTTGTTTTTTATCCCCACATTCTGACTACTTTTTCTATATCTTTTTTGTAGCTCCATCCTCTTCTACACAGCTATTCAATGTCAAAGTTCCTAAAAGTCAATTCCAGATCCTCTCCTTTTGCCGCTTTATAATTTCTCTCTGGAAGACATTATTCAAAGCTTCAATTATTGTATCTACATCTATTACTCATAAATGTGTATCTCCAGTCCAGAACTTTTGTCTGTACTTAGTGTGTGTGTATTCTTTTTTTTTGCTAACAGAATGTTTGCTAACAGAATGATTGGATTGACTATCCATATGAAAATCTCACGTTCCTTATTTGGGTCTCTATGAAGGAGGTTCATAAACAAACAAAAAAATCAGGACAAATAGTTTATTCGTAAGGTGTAGCAAATAGCAGCAATAAAGTAGGGAATTTATTCATTAAAAGAAAGTCAGCCAATAAAGGGTAAATTACTAAACCAGGTATCACAAAGAACAACAACAACAACAAAAGATACTGAATTCTGTGGGGGAAATTATGTGAAATGATAAAAAACACTCAGCACAAAATTATCCCACTTGAAGGGACAGGGAACTGGGGTATTTATACACCATCACCTGCAATCAATGGTTAAGGGCTGTTCTTGACAGATGTTTATGTCTTGGTAGTTCTAGCATGTGGAAAGAATTGACTTCCACGAATCCAAGAAAAACTCTCAGGTGCCAAGATGAAGATATTGACAACTGAAAGTAATTCTGGTGTAACAAAA
The DNA here is from genome assembly GCF_000956105.1 of Propithecus coquereli. NCBI lineage: Eukaryota > Metazoa > Chordata > Mammalia > Primates > Indriidae > Propithecus > Propithecus coquereli. The sequence continues at coordinate 3,138,842 of NW_012138747.1, forward strand.
TGATAAAGTCTAAGAGATATATTCAGAGAACACTCAGTGACTGCTGCAGTCATCCTTTGTAGTGCTCAGATTAATTTCCTCCCCAAATAAAGCTCAATCCATTCTGTCACTGCTTATTTATGGAAAATAAAATAAAATAAAATAAAATCATAAAATAAAGTTACAACAAAGGAATAGTGGGACACGTCAGACTAGTGGGACAAGCTAATGCAGTTGGTCCCAAGAAAACAACTTGTATTCATTGTTTCCCTCCTCTATCATCCATTTTAGTGTACTTTTAACTGAGGTTTATTTCTGAGATTCTGAACCTCAGGTTAGCATCAGCAGATCATGTTACTACATTATCCATTTATAGTTGTTACTAGATATCAAAGTACCAAGCAATGCCACGGTGCATCACCTGAGTTCCAGATATATTCCTCCCTGCCTTATTATACCGTAGCAATCTCAAGACCTAATAATGATCGTAGTGAATTGTCCTTGCCAAAATAGATACTCTTTTTTTTGTCTGCTAATGCACTCGTGTATAAGCCCAACATAAGTGACCAAAACTGTCACTTTGTGTTTAATGGAACTCTTCTTATCTGAAGATGAAACTGTGCCTCCTCTTTGGAACTTCTGTTCCAACAAAGCTTAAATTTGGGGGGATAAAAAGCACAACAATGGGTGGATTATTGAGAGTAATGTTGTGAAAAGCCACTCCTTTCATTTCTTGCTAATTATGTCAAGGAATAAACAAATACCTGTCAGCATGTAGCATTATATAATGCCCACTGATCCAGAGTATAGCACACTACAGTACCCAAACCCCACATACAGGATAGTGTTTCCAAGAATATATACTAGCTGTAGTTTTAAAAGATAATCCCAATATTCTCTTAGGACGTCACTCCTGGATTGTGGAGTATGTGCAAGTATCAGTGGATACCATGGTCCTATGCCCATGGTCACATCTCCTTATCCGTAAGGTGAATGCCTTTCCTTTGTTATGTGGGATCTCATTATGATAAATCACTCTTCGATCCTTGGGATAGTGGGTCTGGGTGAAACTCTAGAGGTGAATCATTGCCTCCTCAAGGATGGAGGGATTTAATGAAATCAACTTTGATATGTGGGTGGGTGGTTTACTTGAGTGATACATAGAGTTTAGTGTTGATTTTTGTTACAGAAAAGTCAAACGTTCCATGACATTAACTAGACTGACCTTGATGAGAAGGAGCCAAAGATATTAGACTTCATCCCTCTGCTGAAAGAGTTAGCCCACCATAGACACTGAACAACAAGGTGGGCAGGGTAACCCTTTTAGCAGAGGTCAATCTTTACTCTTAGCCACTCCAGTGTTTACACAGTGCATGGAATAGCCATGGTTGCAGGGATGAATGATCCTCAAACTTCACGGCCACTCTTACAGGTAAATCCCCAGATAACTTTGTTTTCAATCATTCAGTTTTGTTTTATTCCAGGCCCTCAAACAATTAGCTAATCATTTCTCATTGTTCAAGAAAACATGTATGTCCTTACATGAGTCTGTTTCTTCTTTAAAATCAACTTGAGGCCATTCAAAACTCTGCTCATTGTAAGAATTTTATCTGTCTTCCAAAGCCACTTAAAAATATGGGGATAAAACACGGCAACATTTTTAACTATCATCAATTTGATGACCCTACTCACCATTACCTGTGCCGTATGTTCATACAAATTACAGATGCCTACAATCTTGCTGGCACCTTCTACTAAATGTATTATCTCCATCATGTGATGGATTTCTGCGACTGGGTATGGCAATAACCAACTCATGATACATAGCTCTGAATTCAAACAAATTTGATTCCCATTGTTAGGCATTCAGTCTCTATTAGGGCTAGGAGCATGCTAAGATCAGCTTTTCAAATTCTGGAAAGTTCCCTGTGGCAGATCACATGCTATTGTTCTAGAACACTAGAATCTTCACTGCAGATCTCTCATTGGGACTTCCCAAATAGTCTACATGCTAACTTTATGTACAACAAATGTCTCTAGAAACATGGGATCACTTGGTTCATATCACGTAAGCAGGAAGGCTGTTTAACTGCTGCTGCAGTGGCTTTTCTTGGTCTGTCCCCTCCTCGAAATTAGCAGTCTTCTAACTCAATGGATAAATTAGTTGGAACATTACTTCCAAATGATATGCTGCCTCTGTAACATGAGAGGATCTACGAAGCATGTACTTTTTTTTTTCCCAGTGGTAAAGTGTGAGGTAGAATATTTGTTCCTTGCCCTGGAGAGAAGAGGTATGTCAGAATTTTTCACGCTAATGGACCCCTAGAAATTTTACTGATGTGGCAAGCATCTGAACTTTTATGGTTCTATCTTTTATAATCTGGTGCATATGTGCCTCACGGGGCATCTACAAGTGTACCCATAGTAGAATCTACTTCTCTCTCTTTATGGCTAATTAACAGTATATTATAAATATAGTGGGACAGTTTAGTGTTCTGTGGAATATCAAATCAAAGTCCTTTTTGACAAAGAATACAAGCATTATATACCCCAGAGGCAAGGCCATGAATGTGTCTTATTGCTTGTCTCGTGACTGTATCCCATTGTCTCTTCCATGTAAAGTGCTTCAAATTCTTTCTATAATAAGGGTTGAAAATATCACATTTGCCCGATCAATAGCATCTGGTGCTTGCTATGCAGCTATCGATCTGGCAGATGTGTTCTCATCAATTCTTGTCATAATTTGTTATTGTCTATTATTATCTATTTCATAGATCCATTATTGTACATTAAATATACCCAGCATAGCAGTTACAAATGAGGCCGCCAGTTAAGTTTATGGTAGTCCTCATAAAAGACCATGATTCAGCCAGTTTTTGAAAGGGTCAGACTGGTGAACTAAATAGGGACATAAAGGTGACACCACCACTGCATCTTTTAAGTCTGTGCAGGTGGCGCTAATCTTTCCATTACGGCTTCTAACTTATCATGTCCAGGTTGTGGGGTCATGTTTTTAGGGATATTTTTCTTGACTTGCAGATATTATTTCATAAGTGGGATTCATAGTAATTATTATGCTGTAGCAAGCCAGGGATTATTACCATTCTACTTAATATAAAATTCCTATTTCCCTCTGTCTGGTTAGTGATCCAGTTCCAGAAGCTTATCCTAGAACCATTTTCGAATAACATTTGATTCTAACTGTTTGAGTTTGGTTTTGCTGAGATGCAGACCCTGAAATAAGGGTTCAATTAATTTTGACAGTGCAGAAAAAAATCAATAAGGGAATGAAAACTTGATGCAAGGTGGAGAAAATGTCCCTAAGCTAGCTACCTCTGGTGACTGAAGCTTAACCGCACTTGGAAACCATGCAAACTATGTATTTTTAGGATTATATAATTGTTTGAGTACTAGTTTATTAATATCTGTTTGTCATTGTTTGAGGGCTATTTTCAAGGGGTATTATTTATTAGTACTTCTAGTCTTCCATCCTTGTAGGGTACAATGTGTTTTTAGTGTTTTCAGAAAAAATATCTTTTAGGCATTATGATTGATACAAAGACTCACAACTGGAAGTTGGCAGTCATCTACCACACAAGAAAATGTTGAAATGTTAACTTCTGCTACAAGGTCACTTCTAATAATTACTCTTGGTCAAAGGGCTTGTGCCGAGGCTGTCCTGGAAAAGGCAGAACATATGGTAACTTTCTACAGCTAAGTTATCTCTCTGCTCCCACATTGTCCACACTGCATGAAGAGTGATCTTCTTAAGACACAAATCTGATCAAGTCATCACCTGTGTCAAACCCTTTGGTGGCTTGCTATGGTTCAAAGGATGAAGTCAAATCTCCCTAGCCTGGCCTACACATCTGAATGATATACTCCCATTTGTTCCAGGGCCTTTGCCTATGCAGCTTCCTCTGATTACAACACACTTCCTTCTTATCTTTCACATTTCATTTCAAGCATCACTTCTTCAGAGATGCCGATGCTCATCTTATCTGTTGGTGTTTTTATTTTACTTCAATTAAAACAATCTGATTTATTATGGAGAATTATGGGACATTTGACAGATTCTATAGATAGTAAAAAAGTGATGTATTTTCAAGGTGCCTGAATAAAAAGATAGCCCCTTTCTCCGACATAATCTCAAAGTTCAGGTTTAAGATGAAATGGGAAAATTTTTTACAATCTAACGTTTCAGTCTTCTTGGGCTGCCATAACAAAATACCAGAGTCACAGAGAGTGGGCTGGAAGAAAGCAGGGGTGTGGGCTGCACCTTACTGAGCCATCTAGGTGATGTCACCTGCCCCCTGGGCCTGGACCACACAGCATCTAAACAAAGAGGATTGTTCTTTTTTTTCTTGTGCTTGATAGGATGGGATTTGCCTTGTTAAGGATTTGCCTTTCTAGATTTTGAAGGTTTTTTGAACCCCCTCATTCTTTCCTTAGTCCTACTTCTCCCTTTTGGTATGTGAATATCTATCCTATGCCAGTACAAGCATTGTATTTTGTAAAAATCTAACTTGTTTGTTTTCACAGGTTCACAACTGGGGAGAAGTTTTGCATCAAAATTAATCATACCTAGTGTTTCACCGATATCTGATTTAGATGACATGTACATGAGGCTGGACTTCAGAGCAGATGCTGGATTAAGCTAAGACTTTTGGGGCTGTTGGGATGGAATGAATGTATGTTTTATGTGAGAAGGACATCAATTCGGGGAGAGCCAGGGAGAGATGCTATGAACGGAATTGTTGTGCCTCTAAAAATTTATATACTGAAACCCTCATCCCCATTGTAATGATATTTGAAGATGGGAACTTTGGGAGGTAATTGGGGTAATTATGTCACAGAGTGGAGCCCTCTTGATGGTATTAGTGACTTTTAAGAAGAGACGTGCATTTGCTTACTCTTTATCTATCATGTAAGGAAACATCAAGAAGAAGGTCACATGTAAAACATGAAGAGGGCTTTCACCAGAACCTGACGATGTTGACACCCTGATCTGGAATTTCCCAGTCTCTAGGACTGAGAAATAAATTTCTATGGTTTAAGCCACCATCTATGTTATCCTTGTTATAACAGCCCAAAGTGACAAAGATAGGCACTAATCCCATCATGAGAGCCCCACCCCCATGGCCTCATCTGTCCTTAATTGTCTCCCAAAGGTCTCCTCTCTAAAAGCCATCACATTGCAGGGTAGGGCTTTAATATATGAATGTTAGGTGGAAATGATTCCACTCACAGCACCAAACATTACTAGAGGTACCCTTTCTCTGTGAATTACTTCTTACTGATCTTGACTTCTTTTATCTTGGATTGAGTACTGGCCCAGAATACCTGCAACTTCTTAAAGAGTACATTGATCTTAGGCTAATTGTTGCAAACCACGGTACTGAGATATATTTGTCTGGATTACAGCTTGATATGGCTATATATGTATGTGTGTGTATATATATATATATTTCCAATGTGAGTGTGCAGTTTGAATCAAGGTATCTGGGGCCTGATAAAAGTGGCAGAATACTGGTATCATGCTTATATAGTATTCCACAAGCCATTTCATATGCTATCTTTTGGAATTGGAATTCTGAGGCTCCCACTGTCAATAGGGCCATCAATAGAGGGATTTTCTTGTTTGTTTCTTGCCCTGCTCCATCACAGAATGATGCTGGCAAGATATGGACCTTCAATGCATTTCCAACAGTTTCCTCCTTAGCAGTAGTAGGACATTATAATGCAGTACTGACACTACTCAGAATCAGCACAGGCTTTATAGGTTAAAGTCAAAGTTTTCCCTAAGATTCTCCTCACTTCAAACACTAACTGCAAGTTCTTGGGTTTCTAAGTCCACTCATGTTTCTCTCATGTTTCTGATCAACTGGCTACAAATTTGCTACTTCCTACTAGCCTCTCAGGCTTAATAATTCACTAGACTGAGTCTCAGAACATAGGAAAGTGCTATACTTACAAATACATTTTTATTGCAAAGGATACAAATCAGAACCCATCAAATGAAGAAAGGCATAGGATGAGGTCTGGCAGGGTCCCAAATGCAAAGCATCCATGCCTTTGGCTTGTGTCACTCTTTGTCATAGCTCAATCCAGCCAGGTGTCCACAGTTTTTATTGGGGTTTCATTGCATAGGTATAATTGATTGAATTGTTGGCCATGTCATTTAACTAAATCTTCATTCTCTCTCTCCTTCCCAGGCATCAGGCTGATATTGAGTGGCTCAAAGTTCCAACCTTCCAATTACCTGGTTGATCTTTCCTAAATGGCCAAACCCTTCTTTAAACTATGTAGGGACCAACCTTCAGTCATCTCATCAGCATGATCTCAGGGGCTTATCATGAAGAACAAAGACACCTATCACTTGGGAAATTTCAAATACTTAGAAATTGTGCCCCAGAAACTCGAGACAAACACCAGACAAATTCTTGATTATACAATGGATATACATAATATTATCTGTGTTCCTAGGAGTCAAATTATTGGCAATTCAACTCTCCACAACTTCTGATTGTATAAACTGTCCACAGTCCCTGTAGAACCAAAGTATCTTTAGACTATTCCTGGAGTCACATAATTAATTACTCAAATATTTTGACTATGAAAGATACAAAACAGTGGTCTATTTTATCATGCTGAAGATAATATTTATTTTCTTTCTGCTATTTTCTTTTTTAGTTAATGGGTCATAGATATCTGTGGTTTAACATTTATTTGTTATTATTTTTACCTGATAACTGAATATAAAATGAAAATAGATTCTATCAGAAATAATTTAATTATATTTTATTTCTACATGGTCCTTAAAAAACTGTGAACCATATTATACCATAAAATCTTAAATGCCACAAATAGGAGAAAAACAACTGCCTTATACATTTTCTTTTCAATATGCTATTAAGCTCATTGCCAAAAGAATGAATTGTTTCTTTTAAAAGTCACTGTATTTTGATTAGTGAGATTATCTAACTCATTAAAATAATCTAGTTCAGTTATTTAAGCACTTGAACTCTCAAATCCAGCATACTATCCAGCCTGATTCTTTGACAACAAAACTTACAAAGGTCAATAAAGGCAAGACACAACCATACTCTCAATTCTAGTTTTTCCTGTAAAGAAAACCTCCATTACATGGACAAAAAAGTCATAGCTACTGTGAGATCTTAAACAAACAAAAAGCAGTGTCCCTAAATCTTTATTAGTATATCAGTTGCCCCACTGAAATGTTAAACATGTCACTGAAGTCTTAGAGCTATGGCTCCCTTATTTTTGTTAATCATCATATTTGGATCGATCCCAGAACTGCCCAACTATTTTAAGCAGTGGTTCTTTCTGTTTTGAAATCTCCCCAATTACTCTGGGGTTAGGAAATGAAGATAGGTAATCTAAACTGAAAGGAGACTGATAATAGCTGGAATGAAACATTTTATTTGTTTTGTTAGAAATATAATTTTATAAGTCTCCCCTCATCTGCTAAAAGAATGTGGGACCATTACATTCCCAGTGTTATCTTGTTAAAATATTCCCTTCATTTGATATTTTTCACCACACCAAATTATGCTACATAAAATTGGTCTTAACTTTTAAAGTATTAACATGGGATATTCTGTTACTAAATGTTTCCATCAAATTTATATGAATCTTGCTGGCACTCAAATCTCACACTTCAAGAAATGGATTTGCTCATACAATTTAACATAAGCAATTGACAGTTAAGCAGATTTCTATTGCCTCTTACCAGCCAGACTCCAGTGGGGGTCTTATAGGAAGAGCCTTAACCTTTAAAATTGTGGCTTTCTGCCATGCCATATTAAAACATCCACAGTGCGGGGGCTGGGCATGCACGATAATGAGAATTTAAAATTCCAAACGAAATATACTGAAGAAAATTGTTGCAGACCTAATTAGCCATATGCAGCCTAAACCACTCAGCTTTTGGGAGCAGCATGAGCACACACAGTTACTGCAAAGAGGGAGATGGCAAGCTGGAGTGTGAATGTTGCAAAGGTTTAAGTGGAATGACTTCATTATCACCACCATCACCACTCTAGTTTAGACCCTCATCGACATTGACCTATCATGGTCCAAATGATCTTAAACATTTTCCCTGCCTCTCCTATACTACAGTCAATTTCTCTAGTCTCCCTTCTGCTTGCCATCATATTTTTCAAACTGCTGACTTGGGGTGTATATTTTCTAACATTCAGATATAATCATAGCACTTTTTATTTAAACTCTTTCAAAAGCATCATGATACCATGATATGTAGTATTCCACTAGACCACCTTAAGAGGGCATACTGTTTATAGCCAGGCCTTTACTTCCTTGTTTACCTTGATCTTAGACTATGATGTGATAACTTCCATTCATGGCATAGGATAATCCAAGAGTTGAATCACATCTATGTGCATCATTGGTATAACCAAGATGTTTAATCAAGACTCCAATCTTTTATATAGTGTTCAGTCTTCTTATAACAACCTTCTGCTCTTGTTATAAGAAGTTGGAGTATGTGGGAGAGAATTAATTAAAGCATTTTCCATCAGATTATTGCATCAAGAGTGAGTTTTTTATTTTTTCTGTGTCTTTTTGCTCCCAATTTATTTTTTAGAGCACACCTTCTTTATTTGCTTAATAAAATTATACATAGTAACAGTTATATTTAAAGAATTTTTTTGGTCAGTATTTACTGACTAGGTGAGCAACCACTTGCATTCTTTCATAATTTTTTTTTATTTTTATTATGGGTACATAATAGTTGTATACATTTATGGAGCCACCTGCATTCTTACGTCTGCATTCTTATGGTACTAGTGTTATTTTAGCTTTTATATTTATATCAAAGGTCTATCTTCATTAACCGAATTTGTTATTGGTTCTAATTTTCTCTCAAAGTAAAATAATCTTTCCATATAACCAAATTAAGAAACTACGAAATTTCAGCAGTGAAAATGGACTTCAAGATCATCTAGCTACTGAACCTTTGGGCTCCTCCAGATTTAATAATTCTTCATATGTTATACTAATAGTTTATGAAAAGTTATGTGGGTGCTTGGCAGAAATAGTGTTTTCATATGGGAGTGGATGGTGGTAGGGTAGGAAAAAAAGCATTAGACCAGGCATGATAAATTTCCAAATTTATTTCAGCCCCATAATCCTAGACTAATATTCTCTTTATAAATATCAGAATATATAACCGGTGTTTTATAGGCTTAACTACTTACTCAGGTCAGATGCCTTTTTGTTGGAAGGCTAATATTAAGTCCCACTTCCTAGGCAAATGTTATTTCCATCATATCTGATATCTTTCCTCAAAAACCAAACCAAACCAAGCAAAATCAATTTGTCACTATTCCTCATGCCATTCCAACTTTAATTTAAATCCACCAGGTGCACAGTTTTAACCAATTAAAAATGTAAGCCACATTCCAGGTCTAAAGTTTAAAATTAATTGTAACTAAAAGGAGTAACAAAATAATGATAAACATTGAAAAGTTAGGAATCCATGGGTGCTCAGCTGTATGCCACAATGTGGATGTTTGAGAAAATATTCCTGGAGATGGTCAATTTTGGCTTCAGTTGAATGGTGAGGTATACAGTGGGTGTGTGAGTGTGTGTGTGTGTGTGTGTGTGTGTGTGTTGACAAGGAAGGGATTAAAGCGCTTTAATGAGTAGAAAGATCATTAAAGTTCTTAAAGCTAGTAGTAGTATTCTGGAACAATGAAAGTGTCTTAATAAATGTTCACCTTTGTTCTACCCATTTGTAAGCTGTGTTTTCTGGAATACGGATGTTCTTTGAATAATAAATAGTCCAGTAGTAAATAATTTCGGGAACTATTAATATCATATCTTACATAATAGAAATGTAAAGCCCTATACTATATTAAAGGTATTTGCAGTATGCATAAAAGAGATTTAGGCAATGTTATTCAATCCAATGTCTTCCAAGGTTTGACCAGGACCTCTTTATAAATAAATAGTTAGGATTATTTTGTTTATCCTAACTATTTGAATATTTTTCTATTCATCTTGTCCAGAGAATTCATTCTATTAGAATAACCTGCTCTGAGTGAAGTATTGACTGATGGACCAGGAATATGTCACTGTTAGGTTTCCATAAGCCAGAAGTTTTTACTGTAGCAGAGAAAAAGATTCAAAAATAATAATAACAGGCCTTCTTGAGAGAATACATTTCAATCAGCTACACTAAAATAAAAAGAACAAGAAAATAAAAGGAAATAAGAGAGTTGATTCTAAAAACAGATTATTTTGAAACTTTTTCTCTGTAAATAAATTCATGTTTTTATAAGTCTAAGAATATTTCTATGTAATTTCAAAGCTGGAAATAAATGGAAAAGTTTAATTATCTGCATGATAAATATCCATTAGCAACAATTTTTCAAATAGCTAAAAATTTGGATACAGAAGTTTTTTTAACTCTTCTAGTTTACTAAGATCACTGTGTTCTACAGTATTTTCAAGAGCACTAAAATCAAAAGTCATTAGAACTATTCTTCATGATCAGACAGTGATCTTGTGATTTTAACTACCCTAAAAATGCATCATGGTTTAATAGCTTACACAGATGCATTAAGTATTTTGATAATATCCATACTGGTAGGCATGATTAGACAGTTCTAGTAGGAGGTATGCTGGAAAATTATTTGTATAATTAGTCAAAAGGCAGCCCAGGCCTGAAGATTCCTCTACTTATAGGTTACCCATTGCCTCATTATATCCTTTTTAATTTTAGCGAGTTCAAACTTCTCCTTTGATTGCTCAGGGGGGCTATTTTGGAGTACATTAACATAGAAATTATTGTTCCCTATTTTAATGAGGCTATGTGGTAGCATAGCCAACAACTGAAGGGCACATAATTTATCAAAAGTTAGGATGAGCTGAAAAATTTCTAAGGGCTAAAATTGGTTAAATTATGTTTACTCATAGGACAATTGATAATCATAACTATGCTTCCATTTTAATGAGCATGTAACTATTTGACTCCTGAAACCAATATAATAAAATATATTTCAGCAACTTCATAAATCAATGACTTATCTAATTTGATATTTATAATGGTTCTGTGAGTACAGAAGTCACATCTTACTGGCAACTTTGCCTAAAATCTGTTAAGTTTTACTTTTATCAATACCACATATATATAAAATATATATATTATATATATATTTCCTCAATACCATATATATACATATATATATGAAGAGAGCTAAAACTTGAATTCACATTAGATTTCCTTTAAAAAAATTGATAAGGTATTATATTGTAACAGTGTCTTCAGTCTTCTTTCAGTCTCATCCCTGAGCCATCACTAAGGAACCAATGAGGGGTTATTAATGCTATCTTTTCTAACGGCTCTGTGGTGGTTAATTGTATGTGCCAACTTGACTGGGAGATGTGATGCCTAGACATTTGGTTGAACATTATACTGGGAATGCCTTTGGGGGTGTTTTTTGATGGGATTAACAGTTGAAACAGTAGACCGAGTAAAGTAGATTGCCCTTCCCAGTGTGAGTGGGCTTCACTCAATCCTCTGAGAGCCTGAATAGAATGATAGGTGGGGTCTGGATGAATTTGCTTTCTCTGACTGATTATTTTCAAGCTGGGACATTGGTCTTTTCCTGCACTCAGACTGGAACTTACCAGTCCATTTGTTCTCCTGGGTTTCAGGCCTTTGAACTTTAACTGCAACTTTATCACAGACTCTTCTTGGTCTCCAGCTTACAGACAAAAGATCATGGGACTTCTCAGCCTCTGTAATCATTTCAACCAATTCTTTACAATCAATCTTTCTCTGTTCCCATCTCTCTCTGTCTCTCTCTCTCTTTTTATATATATACATATATAATATATGCATTACCATACATAATGCCATATGGTATTATATATGGTAGATATGTACCATATATAAGGAATAGGTATTGTATCCATATGTATCTTATTGGTTGTGTTTCCTTGGAGAACTGTGATTAATACTTTGGCATAGCAAGATTTACAACAGCACCAAAACATTATGCATTGTTCTTTGGAAAACAAGGTATTGATTTTTATAATTTAGAAATACTCCCAAGAGAAAGAAAATCATGCTTTTATAAAGAAAAAATTGGTGCAAAAATAGTAATCAATGAATATTATTATGTAATTATATGGCCATTCAAGCCTGATATGCCATGAGTTTTGAAAGAGAATGAGAGAGACATAAATAGGTTCAAAGCTTGCAGTGTGCTTGACTTGTTTATTCTTTCTTATGAACTATTTTTGTCACTATAATGCAACTAATATTCTAAGAAAGATGGTAAGACATTTCTTTATGACTAGAAAATGAATTCAAATTCAGTTTTAAAATTCGGATTAGCAACAAAGTTTAAAAAGTTGAAACATAACAGTCAGCATATTAAGAAACTGAAACATTTTATTCTTTAATGGCGGGAAGAGACTCAGTAAGAGTATGAGTTGAACATTAATGGGATGCCTGCCCTTGATAGAACTTTAGGAGATTGGCAAAAATAGGCACATAACTAAGAGTGAAAGATTTAGCAACAAAATGCATGAGATTAAAGAATAGAGAAAAATCTATTTATTTTATA
>NW_012138747.1:3152010-3166607 GCF_000956105.1 Propithecus coquereli
GAAATTCTTGAAGTAGAGTTCAGTAGACATCAGTATTATAGCTATTCTTTTATATATTCTTAGTGACATGCCAGCATTTCTAATAGAGTTGTTCATCATAAAATACACCATGTAGACTCTCCATTATGGTAAGTTAAATTGTGTTATAACAATACTGACCAGCCCAAGAAAAAAGAATGGCACACCTTCATTTGTTGAGTAATATGGGTGCACATGGTAAACCTTTTCCATATGTTATATTGCTAATATTTTCTACAAATCATTGACAGTCTCATTAATTTTTTCTGGTTTCGTCTGGATAGTTTCTATTACTATGTATTCAAGTTCAGTGATCTTTATTTCTCAGTGAATAACCTGATGTTCATCCCATGTAATGTATTTTTTTATTCCAGATAATATATGTTTCATTACTAAAATTTTTATTTAAATGTTTTTCACCTTTAATTTCTCTCCTCACATTCATCTTTTTCATTTTAAACATGAATTTTCTGTAGTTTTGTGTCGTATTTTCTTTCCTTTTTACATGCTAGTATTTTTTATTAGATGTAGAACCTTATAAATTTTACAGTTTAGTGATAAATTTCCTTTAAATATTTCTGACTTTATTCAGGGGCATATTTTATGTCCTCAGAATTAGTTAGTTCCTTTGAGGTTTGCTTTTAAGCTTTATTTAGATAGCCCTAATAGTGAACCTAGTAATTCTACTACTAAACCAATACTTTCCTAAGGACTCAAACCAATTCCCTTTGGAGTAGGTTTTTTCACTCTAACTTGTAAGAATATTAAATATATTCTGTCCTTAAAAACCTCCATGGAATGCTCCTCCTACTCCTTTCTGGTGGTTCTTTCTCTGGCTGTAGGTATTTTCCTCACACAAACTGATAAATTGTAAGCAAAAGTCTTAAAGGAATCCTGCTACGTATTGCCAGAACTCTCTCCTTATGTGGCTTCTTTCTTTGTAGTATTTTGTCACAAAAATTCCAGCTATTGCCCTCCCAGAACTTTGAACTCTGTCTCCTTACCTCAGCAGGACTATTGATTTCTGTTTAGGTTCCTTATCTCTCATTGCATCTTAGAAATTCTTACCACATACTAATCGGGATAACCATTCATTTCACTTGTTTTCTTTCTCTTAGGTGTCATTGTGCTGAAATGCTCTTATCCAGTGTCTGAAAACTTTGTATACACACACACACACACACACACACACACACACACATATATATAATTTTATATGCATTTAATGTGGGAGGGTAAATTCTGTCCCTGCCATTTCATTATGGCCAGAAATGGAAGTTATGTTTCCTTAGATTTTGATGGTAAATTTACTTAACTTTTGCCAGCAAATATCTTACAGAGTGTTAAAGTTCATAGGCAGGTCAGGGAACACAGTAGCTGATAGTCTAGGCCTGGGGCTATAGGCACTCTAAAACAGATATATGAGTTGAATTTCTAGACCAAACCATGGTCTGGGTAGGATGAGATACCCAGCAAGCCCATGGGTAATGAGATAATTACTAGGAATGGAGCATAAGTAAAGACAAGCATTATTGTGTAAAACCCAGATAATCACATCTATTACTTGAGTAAATCTATATTTAGAGTTAGTCCTATATTGACCATGGGTCTAAGATATCTATTTGGATTTTCTAGATAAATGTTATATCTATGTAGATTCACCCCAAGGTTACTTTGTTTGAGTGTATATCTTTGACTCTTACAAAATCATTAAATTTCAAATGTTTATTTTGCTCTTCCCATAGACACCAACTACCTCAAGCTAAGCATATGATAATATTATTTATTTGGAAAAATAAATAATAGTGGGGAAAGGAAAGAAGATGCCAATATTCCTCGTTGGGACCTAAATTGGCACTTATATTACATAAATAACATTTATATTGACTACTTTCTAGAATAGCCAGTTGCTTCATATATATTTGCAAGCATTCATTCAGCAAAGATTTAATTATTGCCTGTGTGCCAGATAACTTTTGAGGTGGTGGAGATACAGTGAAGGAAAAAGAAGACCAAAAATCTCTGCTGTATGGAGTTTGAAGAAAATCGGACTATAATAAACAAATTAATAAAATATGGTATGTCAGAGACATCTGCTTACAGCCATAATGGAATAATTGGAAATGGACTTATTCTTTACATGTAAATAATTTTCCACTAGCTGATTTCAGAATTAAGTACTAATCTAGAATAATCAAATAGTATGATACTGGCATATGGATAGTCATATAAGTCAGTGAAAGACAATAGTGAGTATAGAAATAAACTCACCCTTAAATGGTCTAATTAATTTCAGCAAAGGCATCGATATAATTTAATTTAGAAATAATTGTCTTATTAACAAATAGTCCTGCAGTAAGTGAATATCCATATGTAAATAAAAATAAAAATGTATCAATAAAAAATATTAAAAAATTATAAAGTGCCTAGAAAAAAACTCAGGAGAAAAATTGTGTGATCTTTGGGTAGGTCAATATTTTATAAATGGCACCTAAAAGGCATAAGTCATAAAAGTAAAAAAAAAAAATTAAGATAGATTTTATCAATATTTTTAAAACTTCTGCTCATTGATAGACACTATTATGAAAATAAGAATGTAAGACACAAAGTTGAAGAAAATAGTTGCAATATGTATCTGAGTATTATTCAGATTTTTTAAAAAACTCCAACTTCTCAATGACAAGCAAACAAGAAAAAATTATTAACACATAGTGAGTAAAATATTTGGATAGGTAGCTCACAAAACAAGATAAAGAATTATATTTGACTCGTGAAAGATGGCCAATATTTTTAGCCATTAGACATATGCATATCAAAACCATGAAGAGACATCACAGACATCTACTAGAATGGATAAATTTAAAAGCCTAATAGAAACAATTGTTGATGAGGATGTGGAGTAACTGGGACATTTACATATTGCAATAAGGAATTAAATAGTACAACCACTTTGGAAAACAGGTTGCTCTTTTATAAAAAGTTAATTTATCATAAAACAAAGAAATTCCATACCTAGTTATCCGATAACTAGGTATGGAATTTCTTTGTTTTATGGTTTATTACAAAAAGACTTACACCTAGATGGTTGTGGCAGCTTCATTCATAATATTCCCAAATTCAACATAATACAAATGTCTATCAAGAGGTGAAAACAACAATTATGATATATCCATATATTGAAATATTAATTAGCATTAAAAAAAACAATATTATACGGAACACAGATACTCCCCCTCTATTCAGCTTCCCCACCATGGAGGAGGCCTGATCAACCCCTGGTCACAGTGGGGAGCATCTGTTCTCTCCCTAGCCTAGTGGAGGTGATGCAAATGTTACTGCTGGAGGGCTAGGTCCCCAGTGGACCTGGCTCTGTGCAACACAGCAATCAGGATGTTGTCAGTTGCAGAAGGCTGGTATTGGCAGGCACCAGATCTCTGCTGCACCTGTTCTCTGGAGCAATGTCTCTGCATAGACTCTGAGCAGTTCCCTGATCAACCCAGAGGTCTGTAGTGGAAGGAGATCCCTCATAGATCAAGCTGCCTGTAACTTTTGTTTCTCTCCTAATAAACATTAGACCCTCAGGTTGCCTCTATCCTACTGTCTTCACCTCTTCCCAGCGGTGTAAATTGTACTGGGTCCTCTGGCTTAATCTCCAAGATGGTGGGTGGTACTTGTGAGTAAGAGTCAGCCCTACCCTGTTTGATTGAGTTGATTGATGATATAATGAGCTATGGAGTTTTCTCCCTTTTGTGGTTGATGCTGGCATGAAAGAGCGGACTAGTGATATATACTTTTGTGCCCATGGTAAGCTGTAGTCCCTCAGGTGGAGCACTTGAATGCCCCAAGTTTTGAGAGGGGCCCTGTAGCTACCACTGGGTTGCTTGTTCTCCACCACAACAGAGGTGGGTGGAGGAGCAAGGCGAACGCGGTTAGGTTGAGTGAGCCTGGAAAACTTTACAAAGGCTTGGCAGGGCTCAGAAGTTGCTTTCCCAGCCATTAGGGGGAGCCGCTGGGAGGAAAGTCAGGGCAGGCTCTCCAGACCAGGAGGGCTGTTCGTTGGGGAGGGGCCTAAACACTTGGTTGCTATGGCGCAGGGATGGGATCTTCCCTGCCAGAGGACTTGCCCTAATCCAAAACACTGTTGTCCTGCGCGGGGGGGGGGGGGTGCTGGGGGGGTGTAGTTTAGGTGTTCTTTCAGATCATGGCATCTTGGACCCCCATAGTATTCTCCCATCAGTTCTGTCCACGTTGGGCCCTCTCCCCGTTGTGTCCCCCAGCAACCCGCTGGAGTTCGGGGGGCACAAGATTCCACCTCCATATCTGACCCACTGGTGTGCATCTCCAGGAAATGCTGGTGGGCAGGGAGGTCCCAGATTGGCCACCTAGGGTCCACTGCAGGTCTTAAAGGGAAGAGGCACAGGCCTTACTCTCTGTGGAGACCTCAGCCTGTAGCATGGGCCTGCTGGGGAGAGATGGCCACTAGCCAAATTCTTGGCTCAAACTGCTTTCCTGGTTACAGTGAATGGGGGAGGGGCTGCAGTTCACAGTTAGCCTCAGCACCTGAATGTGCCATGCTTGGTTGCTATGGCTCCTGGGGCTGGGCTGTTCCTCACCAGAGGACCTGCCCTAATCCAAAGGGCATTTTTCCTGCGGTGAGGATGAGTGGTCTTCCAGATCTCCACGTCTCAGAACTCCGGAACCCCATAGTATTCTTTTCTCAGGTCTATCCATGAGGGCTCTCTTGCTATCCTAGTCCAGCTCCCAGACCTCCCCACTGTGTCTCCTAGCAACCTGCTTGAGTTTGGGTGGCATGAGGTCTGGCCTGCTTGTCTGACATGCTGGCATGCATCTCTGTGAAACACTGGCTGGCAGGGAGCTCCCAGATCAGGCATCCTGGGTCCCCTGCACGTCCTCAGGGGAAAGGCGTGGGCCCCACTCTCTGTGGAAACCTCAGCTAGTGGCATGCGCCCGTTGGAGAGAGCTGGCTGCTTTCCAAATTATCGGCTCTACTTTACCTGTTGCAGTCAATGGGGGAGAGGCAGGGAACGAAAAGCATCTGAATGGAAGAAAGCTCTCTGGCCTCTTGGGTCACTCTCCTTGGAGAGAGACGTCACACAGAATATCCAAGCTCTGGAATCATGCAAATTGTCCCCACTATTCCATGTTTGCCGTAGTACTTGGGCTCATGGGGGTGGAAAAGCCTCCAAGAATCTTGCTAGCCCGTAGGTCACCAAAGGCGCATGTGAGACAGAGAGAGGGCTCCCCGCTTACCCCTTCACTGGGCTCCAAGCCTCTCTGGGTTTAATACTCACCAATATCTTTTTTCCTTTAGCTTCTTCCTTCTCTGCTTCACAACTTTCCTCCCTGAGGTCCCTGGCAAGATCTGACACCTCTCTACACCTGAACTGCTTTTCTTCTTGCTTCTTTATCTGAAGCCCTACCTTCCCTCTGGGACAGTCCACCAAGGGATATCTCTAGTCTGTCATCTTGCCCCACCCATTCTATAGCTTTCTGATAACGGTATATATAGAGAAAAATGAAGAATCCTGTAATGGTTGTGTGTAAATAATTTTTAATTCTGGTTTAGAATTTAAAAGGCAAAATACTTTTCAAACTATTACTATAAAAATATATAAATAGATATACATTATAAAAGGATATAATTTGTGCCATCAAATAACATAAAGTGGGGAGTGTGGGAGATCACAGGTTTTGTATGTGATTGAAGATAAATTGATATCAGATTAAAATAGATTTCTATAACTATAGGATGTGTTATGTATGTTCCATGGTAACCACAAAGAAAATAGCTCTAAAAGATAGACAGAAGGAAATTAAAAAGGAATAAAACTATGTCATAACAACAACAACAAAAAATCAATGAAACACAAAGGAGACAACCAGAGAGGAAAAGATAGACAAAAAGGTATAAGACAGATAAGACCAATTAACAAAATGTCAATTGCTTCACTATTGGTAATTACTTTAAATATAAATAGATCAAACTCCTAAAAAAACAAGACTCGAATATACACTGTCTACAAGAAACTCATTTAGATTTAAAGATATACATATGCTGTAAGTGAATAGATGGAAAAAGATATTCCATTAAAATAAATGCTAATCAAAGAAGAGCAGGGAAGACCATATTTATAGTCAAAAACTTTCCCAAAAGACAAAGACATTATATAATGATAAAATAGTCAATTCACCAGAAAGATATAGCAATTAATATAACAATTATGAAGTTTATATGTATGTGTGTGTATATATATATATTTTACAATATATGTATGTATATACCATTAGACAGAAAAACATATAAAGCAAATATTGATAGAATTGAAAGGACAGATAGAAACACAGTAAGTATAAGAGATTTCAATATCCTGCTTTCAATTATAGACAGAACCAGACAGAAGGCCAATCAAGAAAGAGAGAACTTGAACAACAGTATAGACCAATTGGGCCTAAAAGACATATCCAGAACATTTCTCCAAACACAGCAGAATTCTTATTTTCCTCAAACTAACATGAAATATTCTCCAGGAGAGATCACATGTTAGGTCACAAAACTAGTCTAACTGAATTTAGATGATTAAAATTATATTAAATATCTTTTCCAACCACAATAGAATGAAAGTAAGAATTAATAACAGGAGAAAAACTGGAAAATTCGTAAGCATGTGAATATTAAATAATACAGTCTGGAACAACCTATGGATCAAATAAGGAATCAAGAAGGACTTAGATCATATCTTGAGATAAAATACAAACAAAAATACAATATATAAAAACATGGTTTTCAACAAAATTAGCAGTGGGAGATAAATAATAAAGATTAGAGCAGATATAACCAAAATGAAGAATAAAATGACAATAGAAAAAATTAATAAAAAAATTTTGTTGAAAAGGTCAACAAAATTGACAAACCCTTAGCTAGACTATATAAATAAAGAGGAGAGAAAATTCAAATAAATAAAATGAGAAAGGAAAGAAGAGATATTACACCTGATGCCACAGAAACAAAAAGGATTATAAAGATACCACTATGAACAATTTTATGACAACAAATTTGATAACCTGGAAGAAATGAGTGAATTACAAGAAACATATGGCCTACCAAGAATGAATACTGAAGCAACAAAACATTTGAAAATAAATATAATTTGTAAGAATGTTGAGTCAATAATCAAAAATCTCCCATCAAAAAAAAGTCCAGGACCAGGTGAGATTCAATGGAGAATTCTAGCAGACATTTAAAGAAGAATTAACACTAATCCTTGTCAAACTGTTCCAAAAAAGTTAAAGAGAACACTTCCAAACCTATTTTATGATGCCAACATCATCATGATATCAAATGCAGACAAAGATACTACACTACAATAAAATTCTAGGACAATATTCTCATAAATATAGATGCAAAAAGGTCAACATAGGTAACCTAAACATCTGACCCCCATAATATGGTGAAATAAAAAAATAAAATAAAATGATACAAACAAACAAACAAACAAACAAAAACAAAACAGCACATTAAAAGGATTATACACCACGACCAAATGAGATTTATCCCTGGGGTAAAAGGAGGGTTCAACATAATAAAAATAAACACCAGGACAGAATGAAGGATATAAATTAAAGGATCATCTCAAGGACATACAAAAGGCATTTGATAAAATTTACTATCATGTTATGATAAAGCTCTCAAAAAAACAGAAATTACCTCTACATAATAAAACCATATACTAGTAGCCATAGCTACTATCATGGTGAAAAACTGAAAGCTTTTCTTTTAAGATGAAAAGCAAGATAAAGATGCCAACTCTTGCCACTTCTATTCAAGATAGTATTGGAAGTCCTAGCTAGAGCAATTAGGCAAGAAAAAGAAATAAAATCATCCAAGTTGAAAATGAAGAAGTAAAATTACCTCTATTCACAGATAATGTTATCTTACATGTAGAAAATTCTAAAGGTTTCACTAAATAAAACCTGTCAGATATAATAAGAAATTTCAGCAAACTTGCAGAATACAAAATTTACATAAGAAATCAGTGGAATTTCTATATACTAACAATGAACAATCCTAAAAAAGAAATCAACAAAACAATCTCATTTACAATAACTTTAAGGAGAATAAAATACCTAGGAATAAACTTACGGAGTGATTCAAGAGGCATATACCAAAAACTATCAAATATTGCTGAAAGAATTTAAAGTTGACACAGATAAATGCAGACATCACATGTTTATGGATTGGAAGACTTAATAGAGTTAGAACATTCATGCTAGCCAAAGGAATCCATAGATTCAAAATCCCAATGACTTTTTTTACAGAAATAGAAAAACAATCCTAAAATTCATATGAAAACAAAAAGGACCCCAAACAGATAAAACAATCTTGAGAAAGAATAAAGTTGTAAATTCAACACTTTCTGCATTCATCACATATTATAAAACTATAATAATTAAAACAATGTGGTACTACTAGCAGAAAGACAGACCTATAGACCAATGGAACAGAATAAAGAGCTCAGAAATTTACCCAGGCATGTATGGTCAACTTACTTTTGACAACATTGCTGTGACTACCCAATGGGATAGTCTATTCAACAAATAGTGTTAAATTTCTTAGATTAGACTCTAAAAGTTCAGGGAACAGAAGCAAAAACAGACAAATATGATTACATCAAAGGAAGCAGTCAACAGTACAAAGGCAATCTACAGAATGGGAAAAAATATTTGCAAACCATATATCTAAGGGGTTAATATCCATATAAAAATCATCCAACTCAATAACAAAAAATAAAAAAAAAAACAAATAATCCAATTAAGAATGGGCAAAGGACTTGAATAGATATTTCTCCAAAGAAGATCTACATATAGCCAACAGATATATGAAAATATGCTCAACATCACTAATTATCAGGGATGTTCAAATCAAAACCACAGTGAGATATCACCTTACAGCTGTTAGGATGACCATTATCAAAAAGTAGAAAACAACAAATGCTGGTGAGGATGTGGAGAAATTGGAGCACTTATGCACTGTTGGTGTGAATGTAAAGTGGTCCAGTCATTATGGAAAACAGTATCTAAGTTCCTCAACAAATTAAAATTAGTATTACCATATGATTTAGAAATCCCTCTTCTGGGTATTTACGCAAAAGAATTGAAAATAGGACTACAGAGAGATATTTGCACTCCCATGTTTGTTACAGCATTATCCACAATAGCCAGGTGGAAACAATCTAAATGCCCATCAGTAAATGAATGGATAAAGAAATTATAGTACATATATACAGTGAAATATTATTTAGCTTTAAAAATGAGGACATACTTCCATCATTTGTACATCATGGATGAATTGTGAAGACACTATGTTATGTGAAATTAGCAAGTTACAGAGGGAGAAATACTGAATGATTCCACTATTATGAGGTAGTTAAGAGTAGTCAAATTAATATAAGCAGAAAGTACAATGGTGGTTGTCAGGGGCTGAATGGAGAGGAAAATAGAGTTGCTGTTCAATGGGCATAGAGTTTGAGCCATGCAAGATGAAAAAGTTCTAGATATATGTCATTCAACAATATGCACATAATTAGCAATACTATATAGTACATTTAAAAGTTTATTAAGAAGGTAGATTTTATGTTAGGATTTTTTTTTTATCACAATAGTTTAAGAAACCAGTGAAATAAGAACAGAAGAATTAAGGCAAATGAGTGGCCAGTAGAATAAGGAGAAAAAAAATGTGTGGTGTTCAAGAAGGAGATAGATATTAATACTCAAATATTGATCCATTAACTAAGAGGAGAACTCACTAGGTTTAGCAACATAAAGGTCATTGGTGAATTTCGAAAGAAAATTACTATAGAGGGTGAGGGCAAAGTCGATGAGAAGATTATTTGAAAACAGTAGGAAACTGTGAAAAAAGATAATCATTTGTGACCATTAGAGTCAAAATAGTGATTACTCTTAGATTAGAAGAAATAGTTTGTGATTAAGAGGGTATTCTGGAGGACTTCTGGATGTCTGCTAAGGTTTTATTTCCTGGCATATATAGTAGTTATAAGCTGTTTTGTGCTAAAATAATTCTTTAAGATATACATTTATTTTATAACTTTGTTTTTGATATGCTGAATAATATCTAAATTTTAAAATTTTACAAAATAATAATGGAAAGAAACAGGACAGTGCATTTCACTGTATATGGAAGCTGAGAAATAGGGTAATAGAGAAAATTATAGGTTCAGAACTTTTTGATTTTTTAATGGAGAATAGAAAAATTTGTACCTTATAATGGGAATGATTCAATTGAGAGTTAAAATTGATGATGCAAAAGGTATAGGAGAATTGCTGGTGAGACATTCTTTAAAAAGACATTAGAAGAGGGAATCTAGTACACATAAAGAGGGTTTGGCTTTAGTTAACAGCAAGGGCAATTTATCTATAATAAGAGTAAAATTGTAGAGTGACCATAGATTTAGGGAGACGTGCAAATGATGATTTGAACTTGTGGAACATCTGTTCTAACTTCCATTTTCCTGGTTCCATAAAAACTAGGTCATGAGTTCGAAGCTTGAGTAGGAGGGGCTTCAGGTTTAATGCAACTGGAGAAACTTACAAAATTCAAATTTAGGAGTGTGGAAGATAGAATAAAATAGGAGAATGCCATATGATTGCTGGCATCATTAAAGATACACTTGAGGTTAGTGATTATGATTTCAAAGTGGTAACAGTCCATGATTATGTTTTTTTAGAATTATGGTTTGACAGGTGAATAAGAAGTAGCAAAAAAGGGCCAAGGGAACTGAGGTTGTGTGAAAGGAAGTAATTATAATAATTAATTTTGCTTTAAGCTAGAAAGAAGGGAAGTAAAACAGATGTTAGAAAGGCAGTGAATAAAGATGTACGAAATGAAAAAAATATTAAAGTTAAAGTATTTGAGACAGTGAGGTATTAAGAAGCTATGGTTAGAGATTAGGGGGTTGAAATTAGGATTACAGTAAGAATGAGATTAAGGTAGTTCTATGGGATGAAAATAGGAACAAATTGCTAAGGAAAGGAGAGAGACAAGATCATTGAAGGCACAGACAACAAGTAATTGACATGTGAAAGTACTGAAGATATTTTTCCACATACGTATATATAAGAATAGTAAAAATTATGACAGGAGTGGTTACTGAGAGTGGCAGTGAGCCAGAACCTAAAATCTTTAAGGAATCAGAAATTGTGGTGAAAGAATCTTTAGAGGATTGCCTGGTGCATTGGGCGGTTTATTATGATGGAACATTTTAGATTTTTAGGGAAGAATGAGGGAGAAAGTTCTGGAAATGATAGTGATAAATAAAGGAGACACCTCTGTCACCCAGGCCTCCTGGTATGAAGTTTAAGGGACAAAAAGACACACCAAGCTTCTTTTATAGCAAGAAGATATAGAAGACATTGAGTTGGAAGGCTAAATATTTAATGTTGATTAATCAAGAGTACCAGAAAGCACATTGGACAGATGTTAAGAGTTCAAAAACTGCAGTAGGTGGGGTCAGCAACTTTGGAAAATAGATAACAGAGGTTATACAGAACAAGTTGGTGATCCTGGGTATTTTGATGAAATTGACACAGTCATCGAAGAATTTGATATTATTCTTACAGATGGTATTAGACGTGGTTGTTTGAGATTGTTTTGAGAGGTGGTGGTGTGGACCTTGTTAGAAGTGTACAGAATTCTGGGACTACTTTTTTACTCCTTCTAATAATGATATGAAATCTAGGAAACTAGTAATATTCAAAGCATCAGCATGCCCGATGCTCCCTCCTAGCTCTGGGACCACATCAGAGTTTCAATGCTGGAGGCCTCAATGCCAAATGAGAGGTGGTCCCACCTAGGCCACCCTATGGTCATTTCTTAACATCTTCTACTGCAGGCAATGTAATTCTGCTAAATATGGAATATATCATCTACCTAAGTACATTTTATACACAATAAACATTCTCTAACCCACAAAATCCCATACTAAATTATTGTAACTTTTTGTTTCTACCTATATTTCTAACATACAAGTCTATTAGCTCTTTTTGAAAATACGGTTCCCTACTCATAATATATCCTTAACTGATAAAGTGTTTGTGTATAATTGCGCAAATATGGATTTTTTTCTTTTCCCGCATTGAACTTGAGAAAGTTTCAATTGAAGTAATAAATCCCTCTTCTGTGCTAGTGCTTATAGTTCCTTTAAAGAATACTTTTCATGTTCTATGTATAGCACTTGAATTGAAAGATTTGATAAAATGCTTTGTCAATTAGCAGTATAGTTGAGTTTTTTAAAAAAAGTTTTTATTTTCCTTTCTCATATTTTAAGTGTTTGGCCAGATCCTAATGATAAAAGTAAAAACAAAAAGAATTATCTTTAAAGGCAATAATATTTATTGAATAACTGTTTTATGCCATGAATTGAT
This sequence comes from Propithecus coquereli, assembly GCF_000956105.1. Taxonomy (NCBI): domain Eukaryota; kingdom Metazoa; phylum Chordata; class Mammalia; order Primates; family Indriidae; genus Propithecus; species Propithecus coquereli. The sequence goes on from NW_012138747.1 coordinate 3,164,488, forward strand.
GATACAACAATAAAATTAGTTCCTAACCATATCCTCATGCTTATAATCTACAAAGAGATGCAGACATGAAAATAAACTGCAATAAAGCATGGTTAACTTTTATCAGTCAGAAATTTAAAATGCCATAGTGGGAAAAATCATATGATTTAAAATATGTCTAATTTACTTATTTATTTTCTAATATTTGCTTAAAATAAATAGAATTTCAAAACCCATTACTCCTAATAAAAACTGCATTAGAGTGGTAGATGTAAAGTTTGTCTCTTGCAAGCTTTTTTTTTATTAGCATTCAAACAGATGATTTTACATACACTATCAACAGAATCATATTACAAAATAAGTACCATTAATTTCATTGTACTTATTGAATAATCACGACTTCAGAGAGATTGTATCATTGCTAAAATTAGCAAGCAACACAAATAGTTTATTGGAAAAGGCTCGTGAGAGGGCAGGGCCAGTGTGATTTCAGCTATGTCACAATTGATCTAGCAAAATTTGTAGAAATGTGAGCCAATACAATTCTCTTTTTGGCATAAATCCTTGTGACTTCCCTTGTATGTTTTAAGAAACAAAACATACACAAGTCGTTTTAATTACAAACTTGCTTCCTGGAAAAAAACGTAATGATTTAACTTATGCAAACAAGCTCATAAGTTATTTAATAGAGCACTTTTTCGACATTAGCAGCATCAATATGGATTTAAAGCAAAATAATCTATTAAGATGTAAGTGATAGAAACTTTGCAGGGCACACATCTTCTTGTCCAAATGTGTTTGCCAATAAAGCAATTTTGTGTTCCCTCTGAAAACTGTCCAAAGAGGTGTCATCTGCATGGTAAAATTAAACATCTTTATGCAAAAAATCCATCTACCAAATGTGCTGACATGTTACCCGAGAACAGCCCTCACTTGTATGCATATATTGCTGGAAAGGCCAAGTAACACATTATTGTTAAAGTATTTTGCATAGCATATATTTCACCACAATATAAATTACCAACTTTTCAAGGCAAACTTTATTCTTGCTATCAAAAATGTAAAATGCATAATAAAGTCTTAATACACATAGTATGATTTGGGCTCTTCAAAACTAATTTTTGAGACACTCATATTCGGGTTTAATGAGCTCCAAGCCTTAATCTCTTACATGTGTCTAAATTAAATCATTATTCATAAATGCAAGCACAAACTGTACATAATTTCTTGTTATTGGCAAAGAGATTTATTACGATGGAAATGAGGTGAACCACATTGTAAAGTGTTGTTTTTTTAATAAATGCAAATAAAAACATTAATATAGCAAAAACCCCATTTAGAGAGCCATGTTACTGAACATTTGATTATAGTGATAGTCAAATCATGTTTCTATGTGTATGGTAAGATATAATATGCTTTCCTCACAACACATAAACTATGAATATTAATATGTATGTAACCCCTTCTTTATAAAATAAGTGTTCAGTGTGATTCATCACTATCATAGTACAAGTAATACAGCCTGCTGATCTTTGAAAATAAAGGAATTACTAAATAGTTTATCACAGTGACTTTGTCCATTTGTTTACAACTCTCCTAAAAGGAAACTAGAAAATTACTTTTTTTTGAACCACATTAGGTGTCTTAGTCCTTTTTCTCTTGCTTGTAACAGAATACGTGAAACCGGGTAATTTGCAAAAAAAAGAGATATGTTTTTTAAAGTTATGGCGGCTGAGAAGTTTGAGGTCAGTGGGACACATCTTGTGAGAGCCTTCTTGCTGGTAGGGGCTCTGCAAGGGCCTGAGGTGGTTGGAGCAAATTATCGTATAAGAGGGGGCAAGTATGTTCATGTGCAATCTCATCTCTCCCTTTCTCTTTTCATAAAACCCCCATGTCCCCTCCCATAATAACCCATTAATCCATTAACCCACTGAACCATTAATCTATGAATGAATTAATCCATATAAGAAGACAGAGTTCTCATGATCCAATCACGTCATGAAGGTGCCACCTTTCAATACTGACACATTGGGAATTAAATTTGAACATGAATTTCGGAACAGACATTCAAATCATAGCACTGGGTTTTCTCTGAATGAGGGACTAATTAACTATGGATGAAAAATTAAATTCAGAAACAG
>NW_012138747.1:3167367-3172162 GCF_000956105.1 Propithecus coquereli
TTTCTATATGAGTACATTTCTGAAACTATAAATTGTCTGAGATTGTGAATTTCTAATAAACTATCAGGAGACATCAATGTTGATGATCCTACATTTTGAGTAGCTGGGATGTAGAACATTATTCCTGGTGACAGTGAAAAGAATTGGTTTAAAAAGTCAATGGAATAGACTTCATTTAGAAGGATGTGATAGTAATAAATCAACTAACAGGTTCTAAAGTATTGAGTTTGATAATTCCAATGCTTTGCCCACCTGTTCATAGTGAGGAAGTGTTCTTGGTTCCAAACATTTGAAAACTACTCTGGCTAAATAAAACAAACAAATACGCAATAAATAAATAAATAAATTGAAAAAACGAAAGATACTTTGCAGAATTAATGAGAAGACTAGAGAAAGAGACTCAGCAAATGGCCAGGAACCAAGGAAAGCTAAGCCATAGAAATCATAAGCAAGTTCATTCCACAGACATATTCTAAAATGCTATTGCTGAATCCACAGCCATTCCTGTCAGAGGCCACTGTCACCACTAAACACTGACAGTACTTAATGCCTGTTGTGAACACTTAGCTCCTACTTACTCCAGTAGGAACATATGATTATTTAAAACTAGGACATGTACTCTCATACTTGATGTCAGAATGTGGGGAGAGTGAATGTCTCTCTGACTTTCCTTTAAATTTTACTCAAAGTGGTTTCAGATTTTTGGGACCAAAATAAACTCATTAATAACTACTACAACTACCTTTTGTCTCAACTCTCATTCATGCTCCTTAGTTATCTGAGTCATCTTTCTAGCACATACAACTACTGTTGCCACTTCCTTGCTTAAAAGCTTTAGTGGATTACCACCACCTAATTAATTCCAGTCAAACTTTATGGTAGAATTTATATTGGTAATAACTGTTTTCTTTCAACATTTCCAGCTTAACCAATATTTCCATATCATGTAAACAAGTCACACTAAAAAGTCATAATTTCATTTATATTCCATATATTTTGTAGGACTTTGGTTCTGTTGACTTTGATATGGCATCCTCTTGTCCAAGCGGAAAAATAATTTCCATCAAGTCTCATTCAAGGTATTTTTTTCCAGTTATCACTTTCTCTCTGAAATCTTTGTGTACTACTTTCCTCCAACACAGAATTCCTTATTCTGTTTTCTCTGCTTCTATGCAATCTATTTATATCATTTATGCAAATGTATATAATGTATATATATCCTAATTTCTTCTTCTAGATATGAACTATTCTAGAGGATGAACTATGTTATACTTTATTTATTCCCTAGTCATTAAAAATATTTATTAATTACCTGCTGCATGACTTTACTTGGTACTGAGGATGCAGTGGAGATCATTATATCTCTCACTTAAACAATAACTGCTATAAAATGAGAATCAGCATGTGTTGAATGAAGACATGAATGACAATCACTCAAGGAAGTTGCTTTGGGATTATTATTTTCAAAACTTATTGGGATGAGAAATTATCAGTTGCTTGTGATTATTTCTGAATTCTGATTTTTATTTCAGAATTGAGACTGTTCTAGATGAAACACTTTCGTCTGTTTTAGGATTAATTTAGTTAATTTCCCCATTATTAATAAAATTACTGGAATAAATGCATCTACATTAAATGATGCCCTTTTTCCGACTATTGAGATTAGACTGGTCTTGGTGGCCTGTGTTCTTTTTAATAGGTTTGCAGTTTCCCCGGAATTTTTGTAGCATCTGCTTTAAATTCCAAACTGGATATACCAGGCTGACACCTTTTGTATTCATTCCACACTTTTAAAGATAAGTACTATAACATCTTTTACAATTTCACTGTGAATAATTATTTTTAGTAAAACCATCTATTCAAATCTCAGTGGAAGCCATTTAATCTTCCCATCAAATCCTCACACTTTTCTTTAAGTGTTCCTACTAAACTATCCTTAAATTTTTCTGTCACAGTTTAGGTAACAATACTGATTGTGAATGCTCTATGATGACTTTCTGTCAAGATTGGAAATCCAGTCAAGCTCAAAGAAATGAATGGTGTCAGTGATATAACGCTATCTAATAAGTGTGGAGGCATTTAAATCCTTCTACTTATAATAGACATGAATTTATTTCAAGGGAAAAGACGACAGTAGAAGCTAGATGGAGGGAAGTGTGAAGTTCTGTGAGGATGAATGTGTTTCTTTGGGAGGCTGCTTCTTTTCATAATGAATAAAGGGACGTGCTAGCTATGAGTCTTTAATTTCTTACAATCTGTAGAGCAACCAAAGCAAGCTAACAACCTCTTTATATTTATTACCGCTCTTTGGTTTTGTTTTTTTTTCTCCCCTCAAGTCAGTGTATTTCAGATCATGGCACTGAGGTCCCTGAGCTTCCATGATCTGTTTTTTGAGGATTCCTAAGGTCAAAAAAATTTTCCATGGCAACATTAATATTGTATTTCTCTTTTAAAATCTCACTCTATCATGAGTATGGAAATCTTGGAAGTCTACATAATGTATAATATTGCAGAAGATTAAATGTAGAAGCATATTTGAGAATCCAGCTGTCTTCTATGGAGCCAGACATTGAAGAGATTGGAAACTTGCAATAGAATACTACTCTTATCACTGTTTTTTTTTTGTAAAACATAGTTACTTTTTCATAAAAATATGTTAATGTGTAGTGAGATCTTATTATTAATAATATTTTTAAACAAGTTTAACTGTTTAAAAGATTTGTTAGTCCCAATGCTTAATATATAAATATCAACAGATATAACTCACAGGAACAAGTTTGAGGACACTCTTGTGACTCTCAATCATTTTTAAACTGTAAAGGAATCCTGAGATCAAAAAGTTTGAGAACTACCGATCTAAGGATTTTAACTTGCCTTAAGCCACTCCTGGTATTTTGCAGTACTCTTCAATTTTTGTGCTTAGCTAACTCTATGCCTTATGTTTTATTATGTAAACATTATTTACTCCGGGAAACAGGTTCATGAAGCATTCTCCCATCTCATTCAACTTTCCTTTTCATAACACCCATTATACTCCATTGGAATTACTTTAATATCTACCTCCCCCATAATTCAGGTGCTAAAGTACAATAGGTAATGAATGAAAAGTAGACTGTGATAAGATACTTTAATGACATACTAATGATCTTTTAATAACTGTATACCGTTCAACTCACTTATACATCTCTATATTCCAGGGCATCATCCACAAATATTTCCAGGTTTTTTTGTACCCTTCTGGGTTCTTTCTTACCCTTTTGCCTTAGGATTAATTTTGTTAGAAACCAAAAGCAGAAATTGCTGTGTGGGACAAAGTAGCAAACATGTGCCTCTGGCCAGCCACATAGTCAGCCATTGCTGTGAAGAAACCATGTTTGCTCATTCTGTTTGTCACCATAACTTCACAAAACCCTGATTCAATGACTGAGCACAGACCTCTGGAAGAATGCCTTGAAGACAATAAACAGAATAGAGTACGGGTTCCCATGTCTCTTGCCTGAATCATTTCATTTTCAGAAAAAATAAGTTCAGTTATCCTTGCTTTTGCCTTTTCCTGTACATATAATAACATCTGACAGGATTAATGATTATGCTTCTGTAATCTATAACCAGATGCACTCTCTTACCCAAACTTTGATGAGATTTTGCTCTACTGTAAGAGCACATGCAGAACCTCTGCCACCTGATATGTAAACTGTGGGATGAAACACTGCTTTGGAGCCATCTAACAAACTCTTTGAGAGACTCTCCCTCAATAAGACTTCTAAACAAAACTAACTTTAATTTTTCAAAAGCCTGATTTTTTTCTTTTGTTGACACTTGTAAGCTATTTCATTTCCTAGCGTATGCTTTTCAAAGCTTCAGCTAATGACAGAAATTGTGCAAAGGCATTGAGGGCAAAGAGAAAGTATATCTGAAGACTGCAAAATGGAAGATAAAGAAGAGAGAGAGAAAGAGAGAGAGAGAGAGAATCAAGAATAGCAAGGTGGGGGCTGTAGAAAGAATACCTTAGCACTTCTTGAAGTCTTGAACCAAAGAAAAAGAATGACTTTATAGGACATAGATAATTCTACAGTAAGCATAGGGTAAGTAGACTCTAGTCACTGAAGTACTCTGATCTGACAAAGTTTCTCTTATGTTATGTGAAGCAAAAGCCAATATTACCATCAGACTTCAAAGAATCACTTCTGGTTTGATCAGTGTGAAGTCCAGTTATACTCATTTTAGCAATTAACAAATCTGCTCCAATTTTCAGCTAATGAGATTGACTTAATTTTCAGAAGTTTCTCTCATAAAAGCCTAGTAGGAATTCAAAGTCAGATAAAATTTGCACTAAAGAACACACATATGAATATTCATTACTCAATTGAATTTGTAGAATAAGATTCATAATGCTTATACATTGAAATTAGTTTATATCTGCATGTCTGTAGTGCATACATATTTCTGATTGATTAGGAAATAATTTTAGAATAAAATTGTCCTATTCAGTCATGTCACCTTAACAAATTATAAAAATTAAGAAAAAACAATAAGACTCTCTTTTAGGAAGCAGCATGCAGACTATAAATTCATTGTTAACCATGGAAGATAGACATGAGGAAAGATCATTTGCCCAAGGCCACAGAGCTGCCTGGCTTTTGGGTTGGTCTTCTGAGTTACTTTGGAAACTTCAATCTCTTGGAAAGAGGTTTTCATTATTAGAGAACAGAAGGCCTGCTTCATGGTTTGCCCCAATGTGCCACTTAAAAAAAAGTAATATTAAACATTAAAAATACAAGCTAGTAAAGGGCCA
>NW_012138747.1:3173418-3174517 GCF_000956105.1 Propithecus coquereli
TTAAGTACTATCCACAGTTTCAAGCATTTACTCGAGGTCTTAGAATTTATCCTTCATGGATAAAGGGAAACTATAAATATAATTTTTCTTAGGAGCAGATGTATCTTCAAATAATAAAATTATTAAGATTATGTCACAATGAAATGCATTCAGCACTTTTTAGTCAGATCACATAATCAGTCCTTTCCTTAATCTTTCTTTTGTTTCATTTCCTTCGCCTAAATTGAACAAAATAAAATGAAGAAATTTTGTTTTTTGTAAAAATATTTACATAAATCTCCCTTTTTATAGACTATAGCTCAAGATACTATAAGATTAAATGTTCCTGATTCCATACAGCTAATAAATTGTATGAAGAGGATCTTATTCCAAATTTTCAAATTTTTGTTTCTAATGAAGCAGCTTTATATATACATCAAAATAATAAATTGTTTTTCATTACAATATAGACAATTCAAAATCTTTCCATTATTATTCACATCATCTGTTCTATAGCCGCAAACCAAGCTTGATCCACAAACGTATGTTACATTACTGTTCACACCTGCTTACTAGATATATAATATTCCTTTGCTGGAGGGGTAGATACACATGTATCTACTTATAAGCATTATTTTTTTTCTTAGAACAGAAAGATATGTGCATATTTTTTCAATGTGAAAACATAATTTACACATTCAACTTGTGTAATGTGAAGCAATTATACACATTTTACTCAAATGTTCTTTCAATTTACATATTTACCCATCTCGTTTATTTGTAATGACACAATACAAATCATGTAATGTAATCTTTGTGAACCTCAGCTTGAAAACGAAGTTGTAAGCTGTATCATTTAAATATAGTTTAATTCACTTTTAGTTTAATACAATAAATTGTGTTAAGTGCTGCATAGAATTGGAGCATTTTGTTGGATTCACAAACAGAAAAATAAACAGGACAGGATTTGTTCTCTCAAGAATGTCATGGACTTCTTGAAACATTGACATGAAGATAGTTAATCTTAATGTGCTGCAAGTGCTATGAGTTCACTCCAAGGATACAACTCTTTCACTTTCTTTTAAGATTCCAACATCATATTCTAATATTTTAGAATATC
>NW_012138747.1:3175607-3179477 GCF_000956105.1 Propithecus coquereli
AAAAAAACTTTGTGAAGCTAGAAATGTTAAATATGGCAAATGTGTAATAACAATCAGCATTATGGTGAGGTTTTTTTACAAAATAATCTACATTCTTGATTGGAGAGAGAACTTTATGGAATTTATTCATGTTAGGATATCACAATTAGTGTGGAATCATTTTTCTTAAAATTAATAACCATGTTGTACAAGCTTATCATTACAGAAACTGAATTTGGAAAAAACTAGATGCTTACAAGGAATAAAGGAATTCATTAAAGAAAATCAAGAAAGTTTGAAATTCTTAAGCAGAGTAGCAGGATTGAGGATGTGAACAAGTTGCATATACAAGGCAGAAGGTCGGTTACTGGATTTCAAGATTTTGAAAGTATTAAAATTCCATGTGATAAGATTTATGATGTGGTCATGGCTGTGGATTGATAAGTACAAAGAGTAATTGAGTATGAAAAAAGTATGAAACTTGGTTACTGGTAAGATCATCTTATGAAGCCATTTGACTTTTCCAACCTGATAGAAGCATATTATGATCCAGATATAAGAGGCCCCGCTAAATTTACTCAGTATCTTAACACACTCCATTAAGGTGCAGGTATTGGCCTGGAAAGAGTGCTTATATTGCAAAAAGTCAGGGATGTGCTTCCACCTTTGGCTGCAACAGAGTTGATACGTTCTTCAGCTGAGGAAAATAAGAAAGGAAGGACAAAATGTAAAATTATAAAAAAAATGAAGGAACGTGTTCAAGAGCTATCAAGGCAATAGAGATTTAAGGGGCAAAGTTACCAGAGAAAGATAAACTCAAAGAAGTAAGTCAAACATTCATTGTTGTTTTAGCCCTGGAGGCAATTGCTAATTTGTAAGAAGTAGCTGTCAGGCTGAAAAATTCTGCAGTAAATGGTGACTAAAGACTGAGAAGCTAGGATGAACTTACAGTAGCGATATGAAAAATCAGAGTTCAGGAGCAGCTGAAGAGACAACCAAGTTCTCATTCAGATTTCCCTGGAGTAAGTAAGTATAAATTGAGAATAGATCTGCTCTCAAAAGAGTACAAATTTGCCCTTATTCTAACTATTTGTCAGAAGTGAAAGTAAATCTCTTCTTGAAGATAATATCATTAGTGGCCTTAAATTTTTTTTAATATAAAATGTTTAACATGCAATAAAATTACCAAGTATACCGGAAAAAGATAATAAGAAAATTAACTTTCAAGTAATGCCATTCAGTTCTACATCTGATTAAACTGCAATAAATTATGGCAGCAGAATATTCCTACATATCAATAACATGGAAAACTTCCAAATATTGTATTTCAAAAGCATTGCAGAGCTTCAGAAGCAATGAAAACTAGAGGAACCAAAATTCCAGTAAGGAAAGAACCCTTCTAGTGAGGAAAATTATGCAAAAAAAGTTACCCATTTTCTTACAAATGTAGCGATGGTCAGAGGATTGCACTGGGCCCAACCAATGAGATTCTACTGAGGAAAAAAGAAAGCAGCAGAGAATGAGCAGGTCTGTGACTCTGGCATGACTGATTGATAACCAGTAGAGTCCCAAGTGTAAAACCATTTTACCCGTAATATTTCTGGTGCAGTGTAAGTAGTGGGCAGAAGTGAAGACAAAAGCTAAAAGTAAAGTTTTCTGTGCCTCAGGTGCTTAGAGAAAAATATTTGCTAGAAAGAGCCCATTACAAACAAAAACACAGGGAGCCTCAGGATATTACCCACAATTTACAGTTGGATGGACCAAGAAGATAAAGAGCTTAGCTCCAACCTTCTGTAGAACAGTATTTTAGAGCTGAGAAGTAAGAGACCTGTCAGGCTTTCATTCACAATCCCAGAAAGGACAGAGTCAAGAAGGAAAAATAAATCACAGGTGGAAGTAACTGCAGCTCAATCCCTGAATGAATTGAGAGGATAGAAACCACATTATTCTGATACAGAAAAGGGATAACCCATGGTGAAAACTCTTAGGTTTCCATGATCTTTTATATGTAATGTCAAGCATAAATTTAAAAATTACTAGATAGTTGGAATTCATTAAAATTAAAAATTTCCATTCTGTAAAGACACTGTCAACAGAATAAAAAGACAAGGGACAGACTGGAAGAAGTTATTTGCGAAAGATGCTTTTGATAAATGGCCATTATCCAAAGTATACAAGAACTCTAAAACTCACCATTCTGTAAAGACACTGTCAACAGAATAAAAAGACAAGGGACAGACTGGAAGAAGCTATTTGCGAAAGATGCTTTTGATAAATGGCCATTATCCAAAGTATACAAGAACTCTAAAACTCACCAACTAAAAAAAAAAAAAAAAAAAAACTTGATTAAAAAATGGGCCAAACCTTAACAGATATTTTACCAAAGAAGATATGCAAATGGAAAATAAGCATATGAAAAGATGTTCCAAATCTTATGCCATTCGGGAAATGTAGATTAAAACAACAACGAGATACCACCGCATACTGCATACCTATTAGAATGACCAAAATCCAAACACTGAGAACACCAAATACTGATGAGGGTTTGGTACAACAGGTACTCTCATTTACTGCTGCTGGTAATTCAAAAATGTCTGTTTGGTAGTTTCTTACAAAACTAAATATACTCTTACCATATAATACAGAAATCATTCTTCTTGGAATTTACTTAAAAGAGTTGAAAATTTATGTCCACACAAAAACGTGCACACAGATGTTTACAGCTGCTTTATTGATTATTGTCAAAACTTGAAAGCAACCAAGATGTCCTTCAGTAGGTGACTGAACAAATAAACAGTGGTACATCCAGAGAATGGAATATTATTCAATGTTAAAAAGAAAAGAGCTATCAAGCCATGAAAAGACATAGAAGAGTCTTAAGTACATATTACTAAGTGAAAAAAAGCAAACTGAAAATGTTACATACTGTATGATTCCAACTATATTACATTCTGGAAAAGGCAAAACTGTAAAGACAGTAAAAGATCAGTGGTTGCCAGGACTTAAGGAGCAGGGAGGAATGAATTTGTGGGACAGAGAGAATGTTTACAGTGAAACTACTCTGTGTAATACTATTAAAGGTAGATACATGTCATTATATAATTGTCCAAACCCATAGAATGTATACCAAGAGTGAACCCTAATGTAAACTACAGACTTTGAATGATAATGAAGTATTATTGTAGGTTCATCAGTTGTTACAAATTTGCACTCTGGTAGGGGATGTTGGCAGGGGGGGAAGCTATGCATGTGTAGGGCAAGGTGGCGTATAGGAACTCTTTGTATCTTATGCTCAATTTTACTGTGTACCTAAAACCATTCTAAAAAATAAGTTTCAAAATAATTACTAGATATGCAAAGTGGCAAGAAATGGGGCAAAAAATAGAATCAAACTCATGTATATTCTAGCCATTGAACTCATAAAGCTTTCAGAAGAAAGCATAAGATAACATGCTCATCATTTGGAGATAAAGGTTTCATAATTCACAAAAACCAATAACAATAAAAGAAAAAAGCAATAAATTAGACAAGAAAGTAAACTTTTGTTGATTAAAAGCAATGCTATGAAAATAAATGTGCAAGGCACAGACTAGAAGAAAATATTTTCAAAACATACATCAAACAAAAGTACAATGTCCATGATATATAGACTTCTTACAGCCCAATAAGTGAAACAAACAACCCAATTAAATAGAAAACACAAGACACTTAAAACACAAGATATATTAATGCCCAATAATCTTATAAAAAAAGTCCTGAACTTCAATAATTATCAAGAAAATGAAAATTAAAATCACAATGATAAAATAGTAAACACCTACCAGAATGTCTAAATTAAAAACAATGGTATCACCAAATTTTGATGTTTTATAGCAATATTTTTGGTGGGAC
>NW_012138747.1:3182217-3183847 GCF_000956105.1 Propithecus coquereli
TTATTATAATTTAAACAACTTTATAATAGTTATTCTTGTCCATATTATTTGTGTAATGCATTATCAGTAGTGACAGAGGACATATACAATATAAGAAGACATAGGAAACATTTTTGCCAGTATGTGATGGCGATATTTTTTATGAGTGTCAGTGTGGTGTAGTGGGAAGAACGTAGGAATTTCACAATGTTTGAATCCTGGCTCCAACTCTCACTTACAATATTACTTATAAAATTTGCTCAACATTTCTAATTATCAGGGAAATACAAATAAAAACCACAATGAGATATCACTTAACTCCAGTGAGAATGGCCTTTATCAAAAAGTCCCAAAACAATAAAGGTTTGTGTGGATGTGGAGAGATAGGAACACTCACACACTGCTGGTGGGACTGCAAGCTAGTGCAACCTCTGTGGAAAGCAATATGGAGATACCTCAAAGAGCTACAAGTAGAACTACAATTTGATTCAGAAATCCCATTACTGGGCATCTACCCAAAGGAAAAAAAGACATTCTATAAAAAAGACATCTGCACTAGAATGTTTATAACAGGACAAGTCCCAATTGCAAAGATGTGGAAACAACCCAAGTGTCCATCAATACATGAGTGGATTAATAAAATGTGGTATATATATACCATGGAGTTCTGCTCAGCCACAAAAAACAGTGGTGCTCTAGCACTTCTTTTATTATCCTGGATAGAGCTGGAGCCCATTCTATTAAGTGAAGTTATCACAGGAATGGAAAAACAAGCACCACATGTACTCACCATCAAATTGGTATTAAGTTATCAACACTTACGTGCACATATAATAGTAGCATTCATTGGGTGTCAGGCAGGTGGGAGAAGGGAGGAAGGGATACATATATTGACACCTAATGGGTGCGGGATGCACCATCTGGGGGATGGACACCCTTGAAACTCTAACTCGGGTGAGGCAAAGGCAATATAGGTAACCTAAACATCTGTACCCACATAATATGCTGAAATAAAAAGAAATAGGAAAAAAATTTGCTGAGACATTATGAGCATCATTGGCCTGTTCCATAATGTATAAGTGTGAGTCACAGACAACAATGATAATAAATAGAAAATCAGATTGTATTACACATTTAAACCTATCAAATATAAGTGGAAAAGAATTATATATAATATTTTACACAGCAAATTTTTACTAATTTATTATATTATGTTTGTCTTTGATGAACTAGCTTATAGACTCAACTTTTGCAATAAGGACTATGATGAATTGTTTTAGCATTTTGTTTTCTTTGGACCACCATGTAGCACATACCTCCTAAATATGTTCTATTGCCGATACACTAGATTCCTGACAATACTTCTCACCTGCCATATATTGTCTCCTTAACCTTTAATTTGATCATAATTATATGCTTTTGTACATTTAAATTAGCTTTTACTCATTCCTTGTTCGAATAAATCAAATGACTTTTATGTGATTCACATGTGTTAGATAATGGAGATGCAATGGTGAGTAGGAGGCTCTTAAATTACTTTTTTTTTTTTTTATTTCAGCATATTATGGGGGTACAGATATTTATGTTACTTATGTTGCCCTTGCCCCCCCCCCAAGTCCGAGTTTCAAATATGCCCATCCTTCGGGTGGTG
>NW_012138747.1:3183897-3186640 GCF_000956105.1 Propithecus coquereli
ACAGGGATATTCATAATAGCTTTATTGATAAGAGTGCCAAATTAGAAAGACCCAGAGTGTCCATAATTAGCAGAATAGATCAGCAAACTGTCATATATATACAATGGAATAATACTCTGCAAATATAAGAATTAAATACTAGTATGTCCATCAACAAAGTGGATCAGAGAAATATTAAGCTGAATGAAATAAACATTACACAAAATAATATACACTACATGATTTTTGAATTCCTAGAACAGGAAAAATTAAGTTATGGTAAATAAAAATTATAATAATGTTACTTGTAATGAGAAAATTTATTGGAAAAGGACATGAAAGAACTTTATGGAATAATGGGAATGTTTCTTGTCATTATAGGTATTTAGGTTATACAGGTATATGCATTGGTCAAAACTCAGCTAATGTGCACGTAAGATGTTTGAATTCTATTGTATATACCAAATACCAAGTTTATGTACAGAATTCCAAAGGTTAAAAGATAAAGTCAACACAACTTGGACAAAACAATGCAAATGAGCCTTAAAGCCTAGGAACTTTCAAATCAGATGGAGGAAAGCAGACAGAGGTTTACGAAGTGCAACTATGAATCTTTTTACATACATAGGGGAAAAATGTTTAGCTTGAAAAATTTGAGAGGGAAAACCAGTCAGTGTATCCCTCATGTCATTATACTATTAAAACCTAGAAGGAGAGAATCAGTCCTGACTGATTTTGTGCTCACCAAACAATAAATATGGCTTAGCCTGAATATTTTCTATTCCAGATAGTGACATTTATCTTTACACTATAAATTAATTAATTGGATGATCTAATTTATGCATCAATCATTTGTAAGATGGGTCATCATAAGTCAATTTGTTTGAATTTACTTTAACCCGAGGAAACTGATAACAATAAATTTCGAGATGTGAAAAGATAAAAAAAGACATTTAACCAGAGTAAATTAATAAAGGCAATTAATTAAGGTAAGACTTTGTTGACTGCTTTAGTTACATACTTTCCATCATTGTCATTCTTTTTAATTTGTTATTAAAAAGAGATGCCATTACCTATTATGAAGCTATGAAAAATAAAATAATAAAGTACATCCTAAATCCTACGGAAATTGCAAAGGGAGCCATTAATTTAGCCTGAGAATATGAGCAAAGAGACTCAAGTGATGACCGAATAAGTTAAAGTATGAACTGTAAAATTTCTTAAGTTGTTCATAGCTTATTGCAAACATATCACACAAAAGACTATCTTTCTAGAAATGGCAACCTTGTAACTGGATGAAATGAGAAAATGTTTCTAGCAATGCTGATATGTGTGTAGGTACGTATGTATGTATATACATATGCATGCATGTGTGTATTTGACCACATTTGCATTGCTTAAGAAATGATTTAAATAACCTTACACATATGAATAATCTTCCAATCCCCAAGTATTTTCTTTACACACCAGATAACTCTTTTGGCAGATATTACACTTTATTCACTGTTATACTTACAATCAAGCACAGTACTCGGCACAGGTAGCTCAGGAAAATATTCCTTCTGATGACTTCTTCAGAATCCTTTCACTAGCTTTTGATAGAACTTTCTGACTGACACTTCTATTTGTGCTTCTCTATCAAAAGCTCATAATAGTGTGTTTAAGAAAAGTAAATGTATTCAAATTACAAGTTACTTTTAAATTCTGTATTTCTTTCATTAAATGTCACCTCTTCAGGGTAGAGTAAGACAAACGCAGCAATGATATGAATTTTATCTTTCAAAGATATACATTTTAATTTTTACCACTTATTTATCTGTTTTCCCAGCTTTATTAAGGTATAACTGACAAATAAAAATGCATATATTTATGTTGTACAATGTGATGTTTTGATACATGTATACATCGTGAAATGATTAAACCAATCTAATTAATATACTTATTACCTCATATACTTATCAATTTATTATGGTGAAAGACCTTTATTAAGGTCTTAAATATTTAAGATCTTAAAACATTTAAGATGTCTTAGCAATTTTCAACTATACAGTACATTACTTTTAACAATAGTCACCATGTTGTACAATAGATCTTCAGAACTTATTTCTCCTGTCTAACTCAAACTTTGTACCCTTTGACCAACATTTCCCTATCCCCCACTCCTCCAGTCCCTGATAACCACCATTCTATTAATACTTTCTGCATAAACATTTTTCCATTCCACATATGTGATTATGCAGTATTTGCCTTTCTGTGCTTGACTTTTTCACTTAGTATAATGTCCTCTAAGTCCATCTATGTTGTTGCAAATGACAGAATTTCCTTCTTTTTTAAGACTGAATAGTATTCCACTGTATATATGCAATGCATTTTCTTTATCCATTCATCCACTGAGGAACACAGATTGATTCCATATCTTGGCTATTACATATAATGTAGCAATGAACAAGGGAGTACAGACATCTCTTCAACATATTTATTTCATTTCCTTTGAGTATACACCAAGAAGTGAGATCGATGGCTCATATTTTAGTTCTGTATTTAATTTTTTGAGGAAACTTCAAATTCTTCCATAATGGCTGTGATAATTTACATTCTAACCAAGGGTATAAAAGGGTTCCCTTTTATCCACATTCTTGCCAACACTTATCTTTTGTCTTTCCGATAATGGCCATTCTAATAGGTGTGAAGTGATATCTTATTGTGGTTTTACAGTGCATTTCCTTGAGGTTTAGTGACACTGATCATTTTTTTATATACTTAT
>NW_012138747.1:3190625-3192830 GCF_000956105.1 Propithecus coquereli
GTGAGCCACCGCACCTGACCCTCATCTCTGACTTTAAGAAGATGCCTTTGAGTAAAGATTCCATGCAGCAATTGCGACCCAGCACCTGTAAATCCTGGTTCCCTAGAAAATATGACCATGTCATGTAATAAAGGCTATACAGCTCTCTGGGGAAACAAAATGGCAATTTCAGTATTTAAATTCTCCCTTTATGTTAATGATCCCTTGAACTTCCCATAGAGACCATGGCTATTTTAACTCAGAGGGTCAAATCTCATGCATGAACTTAGGAAATTGCTCTTTAACTTGCAGATCTCTTTCTGCTTCATGTGAGTCTTTTGATTGCCTTGACATTATTTAATCAAGCTTAAGGTGTGTAAGTTTAATGTGTCAATCTGATCCTTGGTGTAAACTCAGCTGTATAATGGGTGGATAGATGAAAAGAAAATCAATTAGTTAAAATAGATGTCTCTTTGTTCATAAAGCAAGCAATCTTGTGTGTATGTGTGTGTATGTGTCTGCATTGTTTGATATATATATATATGTGTATATATATATGTGTGTGTGTATATATATATATATAGAGAGAGAGAGAGAGAGAGAGAGAGACTATCTTTACTTGTGTCTTTTCATCTTATTATTTTATAAATTCAAGGGTGCATTTAGGGGTAGATATTGTGTGAAAGGTCAAGTCTAGCGACATATCTGTAGGTATTCTGAGCACATTGTCTTAGAGACAAAAATAAAAATAAGGTATTTACCATCTGGACAAAATTCAGACATCGAAAGACCAAATAATACCTATTGAGCAAAATACACATTTTTGAGCTTTTTGATTAAAAACAATAAACAAATGTCCATAATGAATCCTGTATTTGTTATTTATCTCTCCTTTCTCTCTAGTTGCTGGCAATAATCCTACATTGCTAAGAGTGACATAGTGCTATGTTCCCACATACAGCCAATTTGTACCATGATGAAGATATCACATATTAAAATGAGAGAAGAAATAGATCATCTTGAGCTCATTTTTCTTGATAATACAAAAGATTGTAACCCCAGTCTGTTCTCTGTAATTTATGACATGAGATGATTTTAAATGTATCACTTCCAAGCCCTTCATATATGTTATCCATGAAAGATTATGCTTTTCTCTTTATTTTTAAATTTGTGTACACAAAACATTATGTCAAAAATAGTTGCAGTGCACATAATTTCTCTTTCTAGACAATCCAATTTCTAAAAATTCCATTATGGCATTTTCTGGGTTTCTTCTGTTCCTTATTTCATAACTAGTAACATCTAAAAATATTAAGAAGTTAGCATGGGTTTCTAAATATGGAATGTCTTGCTTAACATAATTGTGAAGCCAGTGTAAAGATGGCAATCTACCTTTCTTAGCTCTATATTTTTAATCCACTTACTGTTTCTATTCTTGAAAAGTATCAGCCCAGAATCTTATTAGAATACACACAAAAGCAAATTTTCTAGAAAATATCCTCTCTTTATTTATAATGTAAAGTAACTTTCTCATTAATTATGGTGAATTAAGGTTGTAATTAATCTTTCTTAAAACGATCTTTCCAAATCACTTAACTATTTCTCAATTAAAGGTTATGAATTCCATCCTTTCTGAGCTCTCAGCTTGTTTTGCCTTTTGTATACTATGTATAGCTATCGACCTAATAACTGTCTAATATTATCCCAACTGTTTTAATACAAAAGAGGCATTTCAAAATGTGAATGGCTTTAGTAAAATGATATAGAACACAGTTAGTTATTATTAGAATAAATGTGATTTTTCTCAGCATGAATAATTTCTGGTACATGAGCAGAATAAATTAAATTTTATTGGTTGAATTTTTGGCTTCAAATGTTAAGTCTTACCTGTCTCATATCTCTCCATACCTTCCTTGCACTACAGCAAATCTTACATAAATAGGAGATTCTGCAAAAATTTATGGTTTCATTTGCATAGGAAGAAGAATATCATGTTCCTTTAATTATCTTACATAGAAGAAACATCTATTGGTATGTTGAGTAGTTCATTCATATCCAAAAGAATATTGAAACTTCAAAATTAAATTTTTAATTAATGGCTAAAGAATACAGCATTTCCCAGCCTAATGAAAAGAACAGAGATGTACATACAAAAACTAAGATAATTTCCAAATTAGTAAGAATTATGGTAGATATATTATTACACAAAAATGTTCCTAAAGTCTC
>NW_012138747.1:3192900-3199069 GCF_000956105.1 Propithecus coquereli
AAAAAACACAATTAGAATTTGCTGACTTATGGTTTAAGGCACTACCTATTGAAATACAAAAGTTACAAATATATAAAATGAAGTAGCCAAATTTTTCATAGTCTTTTTCACTATCTCTATGCTCTCCTTATACCCTGACATGGCCTCTCTTTTGCTCTAGCATTCATCTCCACAGACTAGGACACAACAAAATCATTCCCTCTCCTAAAACACTATGTGATCCCCAATTGGACTTTTATTCTCTCTACTCCTTTAAGCTTCCTAAACAAGAAATGTCGTTTAATTTGTGGCAATTTTTTTTAGTTGTTTATTAATATACTTCATCCATTTCCTTCTAACTTATGCACCCCAGTTTTATTTGGTGTGGCCAGCTAAACAAGTGCTTTTACGACCTGTCTTGAAGTTAAAAGTGGCTATGCAATTCACTTCTGGCTGTGGTATAAGGGGTATCATACTGAGGTTTTGGGGAGAGGTTTTGGTTTCCTAATATTATAACACAAAGGAAGGTGCTGCAGCTGCCACTCCTTTCCCATCTCTTCTCTGCTTCAGTGAGGACGTGATGCACGGAACTGGGCACCATCTGAGGCCTGAAGACAAACCCCAGCATACGAAGAGTAGAAAAGCCGACAAATTAGAAGGAGGCTGAGACCCTGGTGGTTTCACCGAAAGGCTGAAGCAACGCCGGGAATCATTACCTCCAGACACCTTGCTACATGGGAAGAATATAACTCCATTGGTTTAGACTACTATTACTTGGATTTTTCTGTTACTGGAAGCCAAAAGCACTCCCAGCAGATACACAATTAGTGAAGATAGCTGAAAAAATTCAGTCTCGCAAGTGTGGAATTCTTTATAACAAATCTCGGTCGTGTCAAGCAGAGTTTAGCTCATTTTGTGTGAGCTAAACAAGCATCAGTTCTGTTAAAATAAAAATACCTGTGTGTGTGGGTATGTGTGTGTGTGTATGTAAATATACATATATATATATATACAGAGAGAGAGAGAGAGTCATGTGCTACATAATGATGCTTGGATCAATGATGGACTGCATAGTGGAAGATGATGTGGTAAGATTTTATTAGCATATATTCACTGTACCTTTTCTATATTTAGATATGTTTAGATACACAAATACTTACCATTGTATCACTTGCCTATATTATGCAGTAGAGTACCATGTTGTACAGGTTTGTAACCTAGGAGCAATAGGCTATACCATATAGTGCAGATGTGTAATAGTCTATACCATCTAGGTTTGTGTAAGTATACTCTATGATGTCTGTACAATGCATTTTTCAGAATGCATCCCTGTCATTTAAGTGATACATGACTCTGTGAGTATATGTGTGTATGTATGTGTCTATCATCTATCAAAATGTCAACATTTTTGCATGGTACTGCAGAGTAAATAATGGACATTGGGACTTCCGGTAGATTTTGGTAATGATAAATACATTGATTCATCAACATACGGAACGCATGTGTGAAATACAAAGATTAGCTAGACAAACATTGTTCAACATATTTCTAACACTTACAATGAGAGTGTAGGTAAGAAAATGAGTGTTAGCCAATCTCTAAAGTTGCCCCAGACAATAATTCTACGTTCTCATTAGTCTAACACTATGGGCATAAGGTTGCACAAATTAAAAATAAAAGCATGTACCTTATTTTAATAATAGAAATAAAACCAGATCATATAGAATAATTTATACATTCAATTGAAAATTTCTATAAATTAATTACATATAAATATTTGTATAGAAATTAGTTATAACATTATCATATATTTTAGTGAATTAAATGAGTATTTATTATAAATTTAATGTCTGGTCCTACAAGTGAAAATGCATTTGATAAATAGTTAAAGCAGTGTCTTGATTGGAAATTTTACTTTCTGTTTATCAAAACAGAATAAGTTTTTCAAGCAATTGTTTTCCTTAGCTGGTTTGGAAAATGCAGTGGTGAAAGATGTTATCATTTTCATATTTTTTTCATATATAAATCCAGGAGTAACTGACTCTCTTTTGTGGAAGATGATGTAGTCACCATCTCTTATTTTGTTATCACTGTCGTCTGATAGTTTGTTTTGTAAAAAAGGCAAAGTGTAGCTGTCTCAAATGTGAATTACAGTATAGAGGGTCATAGAGACTTCATCTTGAGTAAAAAATGTATCTAATAAAGTTGAATAAGATTTCTTTAGCTTTCCATTTGTGTGCTGATGCCCAAACAGATACCATATTTATAATTTGAATGGTTATTCAATATATTTTTTCAGGCAGTAATTCTGATTTTAACAGTGCAAGAGGTGTATATTGCTAACACTGGGAGGTGCATCAATTCTTTCAGAATATCACAGTTGATTTAATATGATTTTTTGCTAACTCTCTTTTACCTCTTCTGTTCACTTAGGGAGCACCTGATATTTTCAAATTTACTCATTCTCCTATTCATGTTTGCCAGAAAAGTCAAATGAAAATGCATTGGAAAAAAACATAAAAACACCTGAAATAAGAATAGAAATAAGTGGTGGTGTTAATTATCTTTCTGACTGAGTGACCTGGTAAAAGTTAATTTATTACCCTAAACTGTAATATTCTCATCAATTGAAAGTTGATAATTTCTGTTAGTTGCATTTTAATCTATATATTAGCAAGGATATATCTAAATATAGGTAAATATTATATATGTAAAACAATATATTAATAAAGCAGTATATACAATCTATAAATATATACATGTGTAAAATTCTACAAACATCAGTAATTTTTTACTCTTTTTAATATATTTTACAATATCAAACTGAATATTCTTTATTAGCAGTACTATCCTTGAAGACAGTGACTATTGTAACTCAATGTTTGCATATAATATTGGATAAGCCACTGATTCTTACAGATAATTTCTGAGAATGTAAATTTCACTTTCCTCTACAAACCAGTGGCCTCTGTTCTAGTTCAAAACCTCATCATCTCTTGACCAGATTGGTGCTTCACACTTGTACTTTTCCAAAGACTCTTCCAACGACTTTTCTAATGACAGTTAATATACCAAAGTATTAAATTTGTAAATACCACTTTCTAGATTACAGGTTTTCATTGGCACACGGTCATTTATAAGATTTAGCTGAAGCTCCTTAATGAAGCTGGCCATGGCAATATCCTTCAAAATTTTCCTTTACCTTATTTATTAATTTATTCAACAAACATTTTTGATATATTGAATGCCAGGAAATATGATTATTTTATGCCATTGACTGCACTATAATCAAGTAAAAATATATCACACTATTTCACACTTCTATGACTCTCTTTTTTAACTGAAGTAAAATTAGCATGATATATAATTCATCATTTTAACCATTTTAAAGCATACAATTGGATGTGCCTTTTAGTACATCTATAATGTCGTGAGATCATCTCTCTTATCTAATAATAGAAATTTTTCACCACCCCAAAGTGAAACCCCATGCCCATTAATAAGTCATTCCCCATTTACCACTGACCCAGGCCCTGGCAGCCACTAATATGCTCTCTGTCTCTGGATTTGTCTGTTTTAGATATTTCACACAAGTGGTGTCATACCATATGTGACTTTTCGAATTTGGCTTCTTTCACTTAACATAATGGTTTCCAAGTTCATCCATGTCATAGTATGTATCAACACTTAATTACTTTTATGGCTGAATAATATTCCATTATATGTATATACCATATTTTAAAAATCTAATTAGTTGATGGACACTCTTTGCCATTCTTAATGTTCATCTTCCTTCATGGAAACCTGTCCAACATTACATTGTTAAATATCTCTTACATATTTATTTATTTATCTATTCAATCAATTGGAAGAAGGCTTTATTTATTTATTTTATTTTAGCATATTACAGGGGTAAAAAAGTTTAGGTTACTTACATTGCCCCTGCCCCACCCGAGTCAGAGCTTCAAGCGTGTCCATCCCCCAGACGGTGTGCACGGCAGCTCTGCACCCATTAGGTGTGTATGTACCTATCCCCTCCTCCCCCGTCTCCACCTGCCCGACACCTGATGAATGTTACTACTATATGTGCACTTAAGTGTTGGTCAGTTAAGTCAGTTAATACCAATTTGACGGTGAGTACATGTGGTGCTTGTTTTCCCATTCTTGTGATACTTCAGTTAGTGCAATGGGCTCCAGCTCTATCCAGGATAATACAAGAAGTGCTAGATCACCATTGTTTTTTGTGACTAAGTAGAACTCTGTGGTATACATGTACCACATTTTATTCATCCACTTACAGATATAACTTACCATGAAGCTTTTCTTTAAGCTTGTCAATACTTCTATTTTTAAGTGTCATATTATGTTGAAGTTATATGATTTTTGGTCTAAGAATATGGTAGAAACTTAAGGACATATTTACTTATCTTGTAATTTTCATAATATTTGACATGTTATCCATGTTTGAAATGTACATAAATTTAACTGTATACTTTTATGTACTGTAGCATAAAAGTTTAACTACATATACTTTAACCACATATTTCTAGAATGAAGCAAGGAGGTTTGAGTAATTAAGCGACTGATTCAGAGTGAATGAGTAAAAAAGAAAAGTTGATCTATACAAATTTAGGATTCTATACAAAACTCTGGCAGGTCAGAAAATTTGTTAAAATGATTGCTGTGATTTCCACAGTGGCTAACGTAGTTGAGAGAAGAGAGATTATTTTCTTACTGTGATGTTAAGGTTAGTAAATTACAAATTAGTCATAATTTGCATCTTTCAAAAGCCATAGTTATCAAGAATGACTTTTTCTATATATAAAAGAGCAATAGAAAATATAAAATTTTGTTTTGAGACAGCAGCAATCAATTGAGATGCCATTTTCTAGGAAGGATCTGAGGGAAAATATAAGAGAATAAAATTGAAACAGCACATTTAAACATGCCTTTACAACTTTAGTTCACAAGTCATTTAAAAATGCA
This sequence comes from Propithecus coquereli, assembly GCF_000956105.1. Lineage (NCBI taxonomy): Eukaryota > Metazoa > Chordata > Mammalia > Primates > Indriidae > Propithecus > Propithecus coquereli. Next base: position 3,197,866 of record NW_012138747.1, read on the forward strand.
GTCTGCAATTAAAAAGACAAATAACATTGACAGTACTTAATTTTAGAAAACATGTAAAAAATAATACATGCATTTTCTTACTACAACTTGTAAACATAGCAAAAGTAATCATAGCTAAGGTAAAATGAATTTGATTACATATATGCATAAAGTGATATAATGCAATTTTTGAGACTATTATATAACATTCTTTTGGTCACTCACCAAGCATTTCCAGAACTGAGGTGTTGCCTTGAGTATTTTCATAAAGAATGAGAAATTTGCTTTTAAATGTGTAAATTTGTTTTTCTTGTTGTGCCCTTATGCTGTGTTTCCGCAGAAATAAACTCTTTTCTTAACTCTTTATTAACGGCAGTGTCTAAACTTGACATACCATTTTGACACTAGTCCGTGGTACATGTAAATCTACTACAAGGATTAATCTCAAGTATTTGAAGATAAATATAAATCATTTTGTTTCAAGTAATATGTACCATATGTTTCCTATGAACAATGTGTCCTGCTGTGATAAATGCCTATTCAGGAAATGTATATGGTCATTGAAATTAAATGATACTAAACTAACGGGAGAAAATCAAGCCAATTTCAGATTGGTTAAAGAAAGTGATAAATTCTGTCAACAAATTTTGCTAATTTGAAGTTTTCTATTTAAAAAATACCTACTCCACTACTCCATTATACTAAGTTAATAGAGTATGCAAGATTTTCCAAAAGCTTCTCTCTTTTCAGAACATTAATTACTAAATGTTATAATTCATATATTACAAATGTTGAAACAGTTTACTATTGACTATATTGCTCTGTTAAAAATAAACGTGTCATGTAGGCTTATAGCTCTTGATACATTATAACGCAAGCTTTCTTTGTACATGTACTGGTAAACTGAGGGAAGAATCAACCAAGAAGGTAAATTCCCATACAAAACAGGGGAAATATTAAACCCTTGACATCCTGATCTCCTTAGAACAGACTGGAACATCATTTTGTTATTGAAATTTTAAAAATTAGTCACAAATTAATGTGAGAAATCTATACGGAAATCCAAAACCAGGCCTGAAAACATGCACAGAGTTTTTTCATTCAATTAAAATTTATTAAACATTTATCATGTATCAGTCTGCTTACGTGGCCATTAGTCTGCAAAAGCTCTTGAAAGAGTATTTAAAGATAATACTGGTTCTTTGATCATCCCAGAAGTATGGTC
>NW_012138747.1:3200359-3202213 GCF_000956105.1 Propithecus coquereli
CAGCACCATTTACTGAAAAGAGATTCTTTTCCCCAATGTATATTTTTGTTTGCTTTATCAAAGATTAGATTACCATATGCCAATGGTTTCATCTCTGGATTCTCAGTCCTGTTCCAAAGGTCTATGTCTCTACTCTTGTGCCAGTACCATACTGTTTTAGTTACTATAGCCTTGTAGTACAGCTTGAAGTCTGGTAGACTGATACCTCCCAGTTTGTTCTTTTTACTTAAGATTGCTTTGGCTATATAAGGTGCTCTCTGGTTCCATACAAAGGGTAGAATTGTTTTTTCTAGATCTGTAAAGAATGATGATGGTACTTTGATAGGGATTGCATTAATTCTGTAGATCACTTTAGGTAGTATGGGCATTTTAACGATATTGATTCTACCAATCCATGAACAAGGTAGGTTTTCCCATCTGTTTACATCTTCTACAATTTCTTTTCTTAATGTTTCGTAGTTCTCCCTGTATATGTCTTTCACATCTTTCATTAAATATATTCCTAGATATTTAATTTTCTTTGGGGCTATTGTAAAATATATTGCGTTTTTGATTTGAATTTCGGCTTGACTGTTAGTGGCGTATATGAATGCCTCTGATTTGTGTGTATTGATTTTGTATCCTGAGACTTTACTGGATTCATTTATTAATTCTAGGAGTCCCTTGGATGAATCCTTAGGGTTTTCTAGATATAATATCATATCATCGACGAAGAATGAGAGTTTGATCTCATCTGCCCCCATTTGAACGCCCTTAATATCCCTCTCTTATGTAATTGCTGTAGCGAGGATTTTGAGCACTATGTTGAATAGAAGTGGAGATAGTGGGCACCCTTGTCTGGTTCCGGTTCTCAGTGGGAATGGTTTCAATTTTTCCCCATTCAGTATGATATTGGCCATTGGTTTGTCATAAATGGACTTGATAATTTTAAGAAATGAGCTGTCTGTGCCTATTTTGTTGAGAGTTTTTATCATAAAGATGTGTTGGACTTTGTCAAATGCTTTTTCTGCATCTAAAAAGACTTAGTCACTGATTCATTGCCCTGGCTCAAAAGTTATAAACAAAGATTTCTATGGGTTTGTGGGTTTTTTTTCTTCATTGCCTCGTCAATTGATATTACACATTTAGGAAAGTAGAGAACCTAAAAAAAGGTCAATAATCAGGGGGAAGAGTTTGATGCCAAAATCCACCTTCATAATAACTTATTTTTTTCTTTCCTTTCTTCATTTTTTTCTTTTTTCTTCATTTATTCTTACTTTTACTTATATTTTTACTATGTTATCCTCAAAATGAATGAATACTTTTCTCAGAGGGATCCATTCAGGGGTGGTGAACCAGTGGCCTTGGGGCCACATGTGGCCTTCTGGATCATTGAGTGTGGCCTTTTGACTGAATTCAAATTTTACAGAACAAATTTGTTCTGTGAAGTTTGGATTCAGTTGACGGGCTGCTATTGGGGATCTGAAATCTCTTTTTCTTTGAGTTGTTTCTGATTTTAGATTTAAATCTTTTTTCTATTTTGTACCAAGCAAAATATGTGAATCAGGTGTGTTAGGAAACTTCACATTAAATATTTCATTAATCTTCACAACGATTATATTACTTAGGTTATTTATACATCTTTTTTGCCCAAAGTGGAATAAGGACTTAGAGATTTTTAATATCTCACCTAAAGTTTATCTTTAAACAGACAATTTAAATCTGCCCCAGCTTGTTTGTTTTGCCAAGTCTTAAACCTGTCATTATTATCACTGCATTGCACATATATCAGAAATAAGCATCCCCTATCTACTTAATAATAGCTACATATATTAAGTGCTTACTATGTGACATATGGTCTGCTAAATACAATAC
>NW_012138747.1:3203308-3205022 GCF_000956105.1 Propithecus coquereli
TTTATATTAGTGTTTCTCAAACTCCAGAAGAGAAAGAAAAAAAAGGCATCTAATAATTTGTATCCTTGGTTAACATGCATAAATTTCAGTCATCTTCATCAGAATATACCAAAAATTATAAGATTCTCTAGATGATGGTAATAAAGTAACTGCTAAATTCTCGTGTCCATGTTGTCAAAAAAATCAGTGTTGTCAGACTCAGAAAAGAATAAACTAGGTTTAATTGATCTAAAATTTTTCTTCTTCCTCCATCCACAATTCAATATTTTACCTCATTGGTCTCCACTCTGAAATGTCCTGCGCCCTCACCCATAATGGGATGCAGTGTTTGTGTAAGAATCTCTACTGTGAGCACTCTCGCAGATGACCATAGGTAACAGGACTTATTCTACCTGCCCTTTGCCTCCAATTTTTTCCTGAGGATTTCCCTGATGACAATTGCCATTTCCCTCGCAATTTGTGATTCTCCATACTCAAACAAAATGATTTTTGCTTCCAGCTTAATACATAACTAGGCAGATAGTTAAACAATTTAATTAAAGTTTGGTATAGAAATTATGTGATAACTTGTGGTGACAGTGTAACACTGGATTTAAGAGTGCCTACCAAAATACTCACTTTATGTTGTTTTCCCAGAGCATGGAACAGGAACTAGTTATCCTGGAAACTCAAGAAATATGAACATCCAGGTTTTGTTTTTAATCAGTACACGCTCTGATACTCATGTAACTCTCTCGTACTCATGTTTTTTCTAACATTAAGCAGTTGAACTATAAAGTGATTGTCAAGTGCCATTCATAGGAAAGCTTATTAAAACAAAACAGAACAACACCAAATATTATTACCTCAAACATACTGAATTGTATTCCGAAGAAGTAAAATCAAGAATATCTATTATAAAATCAACCCCCGAATTTTTAATGAGTAACCAGATTTCGGAAATACTATTTATCGATGATTTCCTATTTCTCTTTCACATTTGCCATTAGAGCACCAACTTTAGTTCTATTAATTTTAGACATCTAATAGGCTGATTAAGATCACAGATTAGGGCAGGTGAGCACTTTGGATTCTATAACGAACATCCTCCCACATGGATATCCTGTATACCAACCACCCTATGGGCAGAATTGGCTCAGTATAAAGGAAATCTTTGTTCCAGGGACTAATTTCACTCCAGGAAAATGCAACATAGAGTAGTAGAATGAGTATAAATTTTGGGACAAAGAATGAATTTAAATTGCAGTGTAAGAGATATATTTTGAGAGGATCTCAGACAATAATAATCTTCTCTTGACAGGCCGTTAGACACATAGGATCCAGCCCTCTAAATTAAGAGTGTGATCTTCCTTAGACCCAAGAAATTAGATACTGATCACTAGGCACACACGATGGCCCTAATGATATCAACATACATGTTATTATATTAGTACGCAGCCACATAAAATGCAGAGCACCCAGTTAAATTTGAATTTCAAATTCACAACTGGTAATTTTAAGAACGAGTATTTTCCCACATTGCATTTATCTGTATACCCCATGCAGTATTGGGAATGAACTTACACTAAAAAATTATCAATTGTGGATCTGAAGTTAAAATTTAACTGGATTCCTTATATTTTTGTCTGCTTAATCTAGCAACCCTAAATATGAGACCTATTTTTTTTTAAGTGTTCAACAGAGTTTCCATGTAGAGATGAAAAAATTTCAAAGG
>NW_012138747.1:3206997-3209292 GCF_000956105.1 Propithecus coquereli
TTAAAGAAGGTGGCATGGCTACCAACAATTCAATATTTTTTTGTGAACACTTAACAAATTATTATTTTTCTGAGTACTTAAATATAAACTTTCAGATATACTTAATGGATAAATAATGATAATACCTGTTTCTTCTACCAAGTATTGGGGTTAAGCTTAGATTATATTTTTACTTAAAAACATTTAAGATTTTTATGAATTGTTCCTGTCATTGATAATTTTCTTGAATTGAAATATACCATCAAAAGCATTAACCTTTAATTAGTGCTGAAGAGCCAATACCTATAGAATATGTAGGGGTGTGCTCTGAGATAGGACTTAGAATTTATGTTTACGGCTTAGAATGTCCTCTTTTCATTTAATTTACACTGTTAAACATCCATTCTGTAATGTATGTTCTTCTGAGTTCCTTTACTTATTCCGATGTTAAATGGTAACTACTGCTCTCAAAAAGTAATAATTTAAAAATCACAGCAAAGAATGCATTTGCACAAATATATGTTTTATTAAATAGGAAATAAAATAGTTCTTATATAATTCATGAGTATTGTAAAAACATTCATGAAATAAAAGAATACATTAAAAAAGTCAAATAAAAGCACCAATCCACCTCCCAGATATATCTGTATTGACATTTTAGTGTACACTCTTATAAACATTTAGGGGAGTGTGTGTGTGTGAAAGAGAAAGAGAGAAAGAGAGAGAGGAAAGAGATAATACAGTCTTAAGCAGCGTAATGATATTTTCATCAAGAGTGGACTGCATATACAAGTGTGGTCCCCAAAGATTATAATACCATATTGTTACTGTAATTTTTCCATGCTTAGATGCACAAATACTTACCATTGTGATAAACTGCTTACACTATACAGTGCAGTAACATAGTTTGTGAATTTCCAACCTATCAGCAATAGACTATATCACATAGCCTAGGCATGCAGTAGGCTCTGCCATCTAGGTCTGTGTAAGAGTACACTCTATGATATTCACACAATGGCAAAATCACCTAATGATGTGTTTCTCAGAACATGTTCCCTTTGCTAAGTGACACATGACTGTTCATTATTTATTCTGGTATTCATGTAGGCATTTAAAATATTATGCCCAAAGAGATCATGAACTATCCAACAATAATTATGGGAGATATATTGATTTAATATATGTTGTTTTGACATTGGTGATTGATGTACAGATCTAGAACTTCGGTAATTAATTTTAAATTTTAAATGTGCCTTTTGTTCATATAATATTGACATATTAATGCTTGAAAGCTACAATCAACATTTTTTGAAATTATTTGTTTAATCATTAGTTTGTTAAATATATATTAAATACCTACTATGAGTTAAGCCCTGTTCTAAGCACTGGAGTTGCCTAGACATGAGAAGAGAGACCAGTTAAGAGACAATTGCAATAATTTAGGAGAGAGATGATGATAGCAGTCGAGGTGTTGACTAATAGGTACAGGCACATATTTTTTTCTAAACACTCACATATGGAAGTTTGATGTATCTACAAAAAGGCACAGATAAGTTTTTAAATGTATGCACTCTTCTAAACAATAGCCCCATCAAGAGAGACTAAACCTTTCATCACTCAGAAAGTTCCCTTTCTAGTCCCTACCTTGTTTTTGAGATTCATCCATATCATTGTGTAAAATAGTAGATTATCCCTTTAACTACACAGTAGTGTTCTGTTGTACAAACATAGCACAATTTGTTTATTCAGTCCCTTGGTGATGAATGGGTGGTTTATAGTTTGAGGTTAGTATGTATAAAACTTCTATGAATTTTGGTGTACAAGTGGTTTTTGGACATACATTTTCATTTCTTTTGTAATGCTATCATTGGATCATGGAGTAGATGGATGTTTAGCCATATGAGAAAGTGTCAACCACTTTTTAAAATTGCTTATAAAATGTTACAATGTGTGAAGTTTCCAGCTGCTACACATCTTTACTAAAACTTAGTATTCAATCTTTTTTTGATAGTATGTTTTAATGTTTGTTATTCTATTGGTTGTGTACTGGTATCTCATTATGGTTTTAATTTGCATTTCCTGTTTGTTTAATGATGTTGAGTATATTTCCATTTACTTGTAGACATTCATATATATTCTGTTGTAGGAATTTAGTTCAGTCTTTCGTGCATTTTTATTGGATTATTTCTTCTTTTGCTGTTGATTTAGAGTTGTTCAATCTTCTGGATATAAGTCCTATGTCAGATACATGTATTACAAATATTTTTTCCCAGGCAATGCTTTGCCTTTTCATTTTTAATGATGGCTTTTGATTAA
>NW_012138747.1:3211207-3212045 GCF_000956105.1 Propithecus coquereli
GCTGTAGTAACCAAATCTTCATGATACTGGCATAAAAACAGACATATAGACCACTGAACAGAATAGGGAACCCAGATATACATCCACACATCTATTATAGACAACTTATTTTTAACAAAAGCACCAAAATAATTCATACTAACTTGTTTTAACTGTCTGAATAGGATCTAGTTTGAGGAACTAAGAAGGATAAGATATCAGTTTGAAAGGAGCCCCTATTAGAGCAACATGAATTCTGCTAAAATTGAAGCAGGGACAAACATCAAATTTCTGATAAACCTTACGTGGAATAATGATGAAATCATTCTGAGAAGGGACAAGATGATATTGAAGATGAAGCTCACAGTGGCAGACCATTTACAACAATTTATGCAGAAAAAAATAGTCTTGTTTGTGTCCTAATTGAAAAGGACCAATGATGCATTGTAGGGACAACAGCCAACACCATATACAATTTAATTGTTCATCTTACAAAATTCTGAATGAAAAATAAAGTTGAGCAAACTTTCCACCCAATAGGTGTCATAACTGTTGCACCCAGCTCAGCTGCAGACAAGAGCAGAGCTCTCAATGGAAATTTTAAAAAAGTGGGATCAGGATCCTAAAGGATTTTTTGAGGAATTGTAACAGGAGGTGAGTCGGCTTTACCAGTATGATACTGAAAATGAAGCACAATCAAAGCAATGGCTACCAAGATGTGGAAGTGATCCAGTCTAAGCAAAACCAGACCAGTCAAGAGCAAAGGTCATGACAATAGTTTTTTGGGATGCCTAAGGCATTTTGCTTGTTGACTTTCTGAAGGGCCAAAGAATGATAGCATGTGCATGTTTTGAGAAAG
>NW_012138747.1:3215585-3218965 GCF_000956105.1 Propithecus coquereli
AGTTTTGTTGTTGTTGTTAAAGATGGGAACAACATTCTTTGTGGCTTTCTATATCCTAATCAGAAGTGAAATCCATAAAATGTATTTTTAATTTCATTTTCAATTTTTATAGTATTTAATCTACAATTGATTTTAAATCAAACTTATATTTAGTTATGCTTCTAAATTTACTTGCTGAATTTATATTTTTGCTGATCTATTAGAAACTTCAGGTTAATGTTTTAACTAAATCCAGAATATTTTCATATTTAAAAACATATTTTTGCCTTTTCTCTTTTCTATACCTATGAATATAATTACAGGTGACACTGTCTCACACATGTCTTTTGGGCTCTGTTAAATTTGTTTCCAATCTTTTATTTCTCTATACTTCAGTTTAATGATTTTGAATACCCCAATCTTTAGCTGAGGCAATCTGATTATTTCTTCAATTAATATATTGTATTTCTCAGTTCTAAATTTTATAATCGATTTTTATTTCTAATTTACTTTTCTATATCTTTCCTAAAATACTTAATAGTTTTTAAACAGTTATTTTTATAATAGATATTTATAATAGTTATTTATTCTTTGAATTTAACATCTGTGTAATCTTAAAGTCTACTTCTATTGACTTAGAGTCAGCTTCTATTAATTATGCTTTTCTCTAGATTATGGTTACTATCTTCCTTCTATTCTTGCCCAGTTTTTTAATATATAGGGTACATTGTGGGTGAAATATTGTAGTGACATGGTATTTTTTCATCTTCCTCTAAAGAATGATGGATTTTGTTCTAGCAAGCAGTAATTGGCAGCTACTATTAGATCACCTTGACCCTGTGGAGGCTTGGTTTTAGATTTTATATCAGATCTCTTTTGTTTTTGCCCTTATCCCTAGAATACAGCACGTAATGCTGAAGGTTGTTTATTCTTAAAGTCTGTCTTCTCTGAAGTTTCAGTGGAGTTCCAAGGTATTCACCATCTCCCCTAACTTGGAAGGACTTAAGATCTACTCTTGGTTTCCACAGTTGAGTAGTTTACATATTATTTTCTTCTTAGCTCTTTAATCTTATAGCTGTTACTTATCTCTGCATCCCCTGCAGTCTCTCCTGGTGTACATGTATTAATAGCTTAATAGCAAGATATTTCAGAGTAATTTGAAGATTCTTCAGCTTCCTCACTTGTCATATTTCACAGACCATTACCAAGTGCTCTGGCATCCTCAAACTAGATAATTTTACCCTCAGTCTTATGACATTACATTGTAAATTTTACCCTGTGCACCATGAGACTGAGGAATGGAGAGAAGTTCTGTTTTATTTTCTTCTTTTTCACCCCATTAGTGAGAGAATTCCTACCCTAGTGTTATGGACATAGCTGAACTCATGACACCCAACACTGGACAGATGAGATTGACAGCAGTTTATTAGTCACATATACCGGCAACCTGGAGAAAGAGGATACTGTATGCCATATGTGGCCACGTGGGAGTTGCACTTAGAAACAGAATGAACAGAGGCTGTGGGAAGTAGGCTTTGCAGTATCTAGAGAATGGAGTGTCTCTTCTTTCCAAAAGAGAATGTGATTGGTTTGTTTGAATAATTTTGAAGGCTGGCAGGGAAATAAAATCCACTACTCAGCAATAAGCAGACACTATACCTGTCCCCTTGAATAAGGATGATTGCTTGGCTAGGTGACCTTATCTATGGGAGCAGTGCTGAGAGGACAACTTATGCTGAGGCCACTGCAGGCCTTCACAATTTCACCAGATTTTTAGGCAGTACATAATATAGGAATTTAACTTTTGGCCTTAAAGCCCATGCTCTAAGCCAAAAATCCTGTTAAATATGGATCTCACATGATGAAATTCGTAGTGTGATTTATTATTTTCCAAAGTTATATACCTTCAACTTCTATCTATTTTGGGTTACTCTTCCCTGTGTTTAATGTTTTTACATTTATCAATGATTTGTAATTGTTATTAGGAAGAGATTTAGTCCTCCACAACTTTAGAAAAAAGAATATGTGCTATAGATATGTTATTTCTCAATATTTTATGCTGAAAATGTTCAAAAAAATAACTAAAATAATCATAAGATAACATGCAGACACTCATCATCTAGAATTTACAATTAACATTATGCTACATTTGCTTCATGACACATCTATCTATCCACCTTTATATATCTCCATCAATTTTTCTTCTTTTTTATGCCTTCAATGTAAGTTACAGAAATCAGTGCATTTCACTCTTATTGGCATATTCTAAAGGTAGAATCAACAGCAATAGATGATATATAGGATATAGGGTATGCAAAAAAGTGAAGCCAAAGTGGACATCGTGTGTGAAATATTGAAGTAAGACAGAGTTTCTTCTTTATTAAATTATTAATTCGCCCAACAAATGTTAATAACATACAATATTCCTGGCTCTGTGCTTAGGCTGAGGATAAAACATAAACACATAAGTTAAACATGGATATATTTCTCTAAACTTGAAATATAGATTTTTGAACTGGCAGTCTGGAAGGATGAAGTGGTTCTTAACCCAAGGAGGAATAGTTTTTTTGTGGGAATAGGAGAAGCATAATTTTGAAATATTTAGTTTTAGAATTCAATAGGATACCCCCGAGTTCTTCTCATATATATGTGTGTATATATGTATACACACAAACACACACATACACATGCACACATATATAAAGAATTCATTGTATAGATCAGACTTAGACGTATATATCCATGATTAACTTATGGTTTTCATGTTCTATCCTCAGCCTAAGCAGAGAGCCTAGATTATAGTATGTGGTTATTAACACTATTTTGATGAATCAACAATTTAAAAAGAGAGAAAAATAATAAATTTCTTAGGAAATTTTAATTATTACTAATTTCAAAGGAATGTGATTTTCCATGGAAGAATGTTTCATTAGCATGGAATAAAAGATATCCCATTGTTTTGATAGTTTATTTCAATTACTGCTAGGGATTTCCATCGACACAGATGAGATATGATTTTAAGATGTCTCATATGGTTTAGAAAAGATTAATCATTTTGTCAGTGTTATTCAATAGTTTTCTTAATTATGGAATGGCTCAAAATTTTAATTATTATTTAGTGTCAGCATAACTACTTTATGCTTTCAAGATCCTAGTTATTGACAAGTTCTAACATAAATTTACTTTGTTTACAGATTTTGAGAGGCTTAATAGCATTTGGAATTTAATTTCTTTGGTTGCCTTGTGACCTAAATTTTCTGATGGGTTCAATGAATATATAGGATTCTGTATATTGCTTGTTTTATTAGTTTTGTTGTTGTTGTTAAAGATGGGAACAACATTCTTTGTGGCTTTCTATATCCTAATCAGAAGTGAAATCCATAAAATGTATTTTTAATTTC
>NW_012138747.1:3219030-3220973 GCF_000956105.1 Propithecus coquereli
TACATAGGCCAGAATACAATCTGTCTTGGTAAATATTAACCGTGTACTTAAAATATGTGTATTCTACTATCGTCACTTGGAATGTTGTAAAAATTAGGTCAAATTTGTTGATAGCATTGAGTCGTCAATATTCATATCAATATTTTTTATCTATGTGTTCTATAAATTACTGAAGGAGAAATGTTGCTCTCTCTAACTGTATTTTTCTCTTTTAATTTTATTCATTTACATAATGTATTTTGATAACATTATTAGGTATATACACATTTAGGGTTGTAATTGGTTCTTAAGGAATTTACCCTGTTATTATTAAATTTTTAAAATATTGTATTACTGCTAGTTTTCTTTGTTCTGAAGTCTATGTTGATAAAGTCAGCCTTTCTTTGATCACTGTACAAAATATTTTCTTACCCTTTTATAATACTTTCAGCTTATTAAAATTTTTGTAGGTTTACTGTAGACATCATGTAGTATTTTGAGGTCTTATTTTTATATCCAATCTGACAGACTGCCTTTTAATAAAAGTGTTTAGACTACTTATTTTTATAATAATTTACATGGTTAGGTTTAAGAATATATCCTATTTGTTTTGTATTTGACCCATGTGTTGTTTTTTGTTTGCTTTCAATTTCTCTCTTTCTGCCTTTCTTAGGATTCTCATACAGTGCAACTGAAAGAACAGTAGAGACTGAGATAAACAGTATCTATTACTCAAATGCTTATGCCTCTTTTTCTGATATCCCTTTAGTACAAGTGGTTGAATCAAATTAGTCAGTAAATAGATTGAATTTGGCTAAGGTTGTTGCTATAATTATCTTCAATATACAACTGACTTTAAATTTCTCAAGTGGTAGACTAGTGATTCATCCTACTTGGTGTGAGTCTGAAGTGTCAGAATTTCTTCTTAGTGTTCCTTTTCCATCCTCAACTTTCCGCAGGTCCTTCTACCCTCCTGTTCTATAAGGGATTCCTACCTTTGTGTCTTGGACATCTTCTAGCACTGGAAGATTGCTGGATTTTCTTTTGTAAAGAGTTGATATTCCGTTACTTCATACTCAGTCTATAATCTTAGGCATGTCCTTTACACTTGACCCCCAAAGTGGGGCTTTTAAATCATTCCTGTCTCCTCTTCCTCCATGGTAACCAAATTGTACTTTCTATCTATGAGGGATCTTGGATGACAGCAGCAGATATACGATTTGTTTCAGAGCAGGATCCTGGCATAAAGTAGTTTCCTGTCCACCAGGAACAGATATGTTTTCCTAGTTTTAGTACTGTGTATAGAACAAGTGATACAGGGCTCTCCCAGCAGCCACTGAGCTTTCCCTGGATGGGATGGCAGGAAAGTGCCTTGTCCCTCTCTCACAGCAAACAACTTTTGTTTCTAACCCTCCTTTAGTGGCAGCTGCTGACCTGATCTTTGCCTGGGACAAGGAACACCAGGAGGTTTTGATTTTTTGTTTGCATGTTTGCTTTGCCTGCCCCCCCTAAGTGGGTCATAGCTTATACTTTTATGAGAATAGTGTTGAGAAGTAAATCATATTCATGTCTACACTCCAGTCATGGCCAATCACCACCTGCACAGCCGCTCTACTACCAGCACTCTCATCTCACACACCTGGCTTCCAGTTTTTCACTTGAGCATACAGTGGAGGCTTATGAAAAAGAGCATGTCAGAATGGACTCCTGTTGTATCTGATGTCATGCTAGCCAACAGTCAGGCTTCAAAGATTCATTATAATTTCAGATATTTACTTTTACCCACTTTTGTGATTCCATCTTATTCTTCCAATGCTCTTACATAAGTGAAACAATTTGTGATTCCCATCTCTCATCAAAGGGGCTTGTCATCCTTTGGAATTTAATTTCTTTGGTTGCCTTGTGACCTAAATTTTCTGATGGGTTCAATGAATATATAGGATTCTGTATATTGCTTGTTTTAT
>NW_012138747.1:3230793-3231199 GCF_000956105.1 Propithecus coquereli
TGGTATTTTAATAGGGATTGCATTGAATCTGTAGATCACTTTGGGTAGTATAGACATTTTAACAACATTGATTCTACTGATCCACGAGCATGGTATGGTTTTCCACCTGTTTATGTTTTCTGCTATTTCCTTCCTCAATGTCTCATAGTTTTCCCTGTAGAGGTCATTTACCTCCTTAGTTAAGTATATTCCTAGGTACTTTATTTTCTTTGTTGCTATTGTGAAGCAAATTGAATCTTTGATTTCGTTCTCGGTATGACTGCTGTTGGCATATATGAAAGCCTCTGATTTGTGCGCATTGATTTTGTATTCTGAAACTTTACTGAATTCATTTATCAGTTCCAGTAGCCTCTTGGTTGAATCCTTGGGGTTTTCTAGATATAGTATCATATCGTCAGCAAATAAT
>NW_012138747.1:3233431-3238437 GCF_000956105.1 Propithecus coquereli
GTGTTGGTGAATTCCCACAGACTTTGTTTATCTGAGACTGTCTTTATTTCTCCTTCATATATAAAACTTAGTTTTGCATAGTACAGAACTCTAGGCTGGGCCTTTTTCTGTTTCAAAAGAGTTAAAATGGGGCCCCAGGCTCTTCTTGCTTGTAGGGTTTCAGTTGAGAAGTCTGAAGTTATTCTGATAGGCTTTCCTTTGTATGTTACTTGTTTCTTTTGCCTGACAGCTCGTAGAAGGGCCTCCTTATTTGATATTTTAGTCAATCCGATGACTGCATGATGTGGTGTCTTTCTATTTGCATTGAATCTCCCTGGGGTCCGCTGCGCTTCTTGTATCTGTATATTCAGATTTTTAGCAAGGCCTGGGAAATTCTCCTCTATTAAATCTTCAAATAGATTATCCAGCCCTTGCGTGGTTTCTTCTTCATTTTCCGGGACATCAATCAGACGCAGGTTTGGTTTTTTCACATAATCCCATATTTCTTGTAAGCTTGTTTCTTTTTTCTTTATTTTCTGCTCAATCTCTGTGACTGACTTATTCATTTGGAAGGAGCTGTCTTCAATCTCTGAGATTCTTTCTTCTGTTTGATCTACCCTGTTCTTGAGGCTTTCCACAGTGTTTTGAACTTCCTTGAATAAGTCCTTTATTTCCAGGAGTTTGGTTTGATTTTTCTTTAATATTTCAATTTCTTTAGTGAATTTTTCTTTCAAATCCTGTATTTTTTTTGTGGTTTCCTTGTGATGGTTATCCATTTTTACTTGCATATCATTGAGCTTACTTACAATCCATATTTGGAATTCTTCTTCTGTCATTTTAGTATTCTGGACCTGGTTAGTGTTCTTTGCTGGAGAGCTGGTGTTCCTCTTTGGGGGTGTGCTTTCCATTTGATTTTTCGTACTTCCAGAAATCTTTTGCTGAGTCCTTCCCATCTGCATCTGCTGTTACTTTTGTTTTGTTCTGCCGCTAGAGGGAACCACTAGTATGTTGTCCAGGGTTCTCTTGACGGGAGGAGTTATTTGGGGAGCTTGTTTTGGTCTCTTGCTGGGGGTTTTGATTCCCTAGTCGCAGATTTCTCTGTTGGTAGCTGACTGGAGGCGGAAATGCAATCCTATGGGATGACCTCAACCGGTCTGGCGAAGAAAGTCACTGGGCTGTCAGCTATTGGTCAGTGCCAAAGCCCCAGGAACTGGCGCTTGTCGCAGAGGGGGAGTGGCTCTTTATGTCTCACTGCTGCAAGCTCAGAGGCCGCACAATAGACGCTGGCCAGGGGGAGCGGGTTCCTCTCCAAACTGCCCAAGGCCCCAGTGCCTTCAGCATTCGTAGGCGTCTGCCCTTCACAACTGAGGAGGCACTCAGAATTCACCGCTTAAAGAAACGGGCCTGGTTAATTGACTTTAGGTCCTGGAAGGGCAGAGCTCATTGCAAGGGATCCCAGGCTGGGGGAAGGGAGCCATTCTGCACCTGCGACCTGCTGTGGGCCCTGAGCTGGTGTTAGCTGGTTCCCAGTGCGCTGGCTCCAGAGGGAGGCACTCAGGGGCTGGGAGGTACCCGATCAGGCAGTCAGTTGAGTAGCCAGGGTGCTCCGCCGTCTCCTTTACGTCTCCCTCCCCCAATCTCAGGCCAGTCCCGCAATAGCTCTGGCTTCTACTGGCCCACCCTGAGCAGTCCCAGTCGCCAGCGGCAGTTTCCAGGTTAGAGTCGTCTACTCAGTAATCACCTCCCCGTTCAGGACCTGCTGGGTGCCAGAGACCAGCTTCCTGACTCCTAACTGCCTCCAGAGGTAGCCCAGCCCAGCTCCTCCCCTGTCCAGTGCAGTCCTGACACAGGGCAGGGAGTTCAAGATGCTTTCCGCTCCTCTCCCCTCTCTGCTGAGCCCCACGTTTCCAGACACAATTCTACATCCACTTCACACAAGCCCCTGACTCTCGGTGGGCTTGTAAGTCAATGGGGAAGCTACACTGTCTCGTGAGGAACTTATCCCGGTGCACTTACTGGCCAGGTTGGCGCCGCCATCTCACACTCCGCTCTCTATTGTCTGTCCCGCACTTTCCAGGTTTTGCGTTCCAATCTCCCGTTCACCTTATTCTTTTTTCTGATTTGTGTGTCCCCGGCTGAATCTCCACTGATTCACCTCGCTGTTTTTGGGGGAGAGCGATCCGATCATGTGTGGCAGACTGAGATCTACGTCTCTTTCTCTGGAAGCAGGGATCCAGGAGGCTACCTTAACTCCGCCATTTTTCTCCCCCCCTATTTTTGTTTCTTAATTAGATTTGTTGTTACCTTCTTATAGCCTGTATGTAAATAACAATATACTCTGTGATAAAGGAACAATTCTTCACATGGGGCAAAAGGTTAGCAACTATAATACAAAACATCTTGCATCAATTTCCGTATGTAAATTTGCATGTTACAAATATAGAACATTGTATGAGGTCAATTTTTCTATTTAGTCTTAGACACCTAGAAAGTAAATTTGACTTCCTTTTGTCTGTTTGTTGTTCAATGATTTGTTATAAATAACACCTTGAATATTATTTTCAGACTATTTTAAATGTCAAAAAAATTCTGTACTCAAGAGAAAATAATATTTCATGTTGTCCCTTTGCATGATTAATAGACAAAGGGTCATTCATAATCTTTCAACTGGCTATATATGATGAGGTCAAGAGAATCCCTCAATATTCTTATTCTTCAGTAATGTCCGAACCTGACATCAAGTTCTTAACAAGAAGATGAAATTTTCCAGTTATGTGAGTGTTTGTGATATATAAACTACAAAAAGGTGTTAAGCTGTTGGCATAATAATTGTCTTTTTTGGTATAGTGCTGTTAAGATATACTTAGATTTACAGTGATATCCTGAGTATGAATCAATCTGTTTCTTGATTTCTAGTCATTCTTCAAATACACTGCAGTATTAGAAATCATCAAGCCCATTTTTCATAATATCCTTCAGCACAGCAGTCCCCAACCTTTTTGGCTCCAGGGACCAGTTTCATGGAAGACAGTTTTCCACTGATCTGGAGGTGGGTGGGTGGGAATTGTTTCAGGATGATTCAAGCACATCACATTTATTGTATAGTCAAACCTCTCTGCTAATGATAATCTCTATTTGCAGCCACTCCCCAGAGCTAGCATCATCATCTCAGCTCCATCTCAGATCATCAGGCATTAGATTCTCGTAAGGAGAACACAACCTACATCCCTCGCATGCACAGTTGACAGTAGGGTTTGCGTTCCTATGAGAATCTAATGCTGCTGCTGATCTGACAGGAGGCGGAGCTTATGTGGTGATGCCAATGATGGGGAATGACTGTAAATACAGATAAAGCTTTGCTCACTCACCTGCAGCTCACCTCCTGCTGTGTGGCCCTGTTCCAGTAGGGGTCTGTGGCCGGGGGTATTGGGAACTACAGCTTTAGCACACTTCAGTGTCAGGATATGTTTCACTGTGACTGACTGTCCTTGTACTATAAGGCTTTAGGAAGACAGGCTTGCCTGTCTCTGTGGAATCCTAAGACCTGGAACAACTTCTACGTGTCATTTTCTGTCTATAATATAGATTTTTAAAGGGTGGGTGGAGATTGCCTGTGTTTATTTGTGCTTGTCAACTTCAACTTAATTCAGAAACCTCCTCTTGACCATAAAACATTTTTAAGTGACCTGCAGTTGACCTATAGTGTCGATGTTTATGATAAAAAGAAAATGGACTTGTAGGGTATATTTATCCAGTGTAATGATAATAATGAAGTCTTTAGGGCAAATAAATGTTATTTTGTTTTAAGGAAACAAGGCCAGATATTAAATTTGAATCATTAACATAATCGAAAATAATTTTACTGCATATCAAATCTTAATATTACATTTTTTAAAAGGTAATGCCAATTTTTAAAACAAACTTTAATTACTTATGCTATATAACAGTATTTATATCTGTGGTCCCCAACATCTGGGCCATGGACAGCTACTGATCTGTGGCCTGTTAGGAATCGCGCTGCACAGCAGGAGGTCAGAGGTGGTGAGCAAGTGAAGCTTCATCTGTATTTACAGCTGCTCCCCATCACTCACATCACCACTTGAGCTCCACCTCCTGTCATATCAGAGGCAGCATTAAATTCTCATAGGAACATGAACCCTACTGTAAACTGTACAGGCAAGGGGTCTACCTTGTGTACTCCTTGTGCTAATCTAATGCCTGATGATCTGAGGTGGAGCTGAGGCAGTGATGCTAGTGCTGGGGAGTGTCTGCAAATACAGATTGTAATAAGTACAGAGGTTTGACTGCACAATAAATGTAATGTGCTTGAATCATCCTGAAACCATTCCCCCCCAACCAGTCCATGGGAAAATTGTCTTCCATGAAACTGGTCCCTGGTGCCAAAAAGGTTGGGGATCACTGATTTTTATCATATATTTTGTGTTCTGTGATGTAAAGTAAAATATTTCAGTTTTTAAATTGAACTACAAATTTTAATGCATAAAATGTATGCATTAGCTGGGTTTATAGGGGCCAAATAAACACTTCAACTGAAGTAACTCTATACATCACTGAAAAAATCACGCACTCCTTATCGGAGATATGTCCTCTCTATTAAGCTCTAAAGAATTACATGATTTAAGCATGAAGCTATGAAGGAAATGATACTTAGTGAAATAGTGAGCTTAGAAAAATTAATTTAGTGTAATCAGCTTGAAATGAAGAGAACTAGATGTTGTTAACATTTTTCCAAATTTCTTTTCAAAAGCCAGGGTACAAACTATGTGTTTTAACTTTATTTTTATATATTAACTTTACCTTTAGAATTGATAATGTTTACATCAATTGGATTTTTTGACATTTCATTATGATTTTTTGATAGTTCATAGCAGTACAAAATATGTAATATTTGTTTTTCCTTGCTTGTGTTTTACCCTAATCTTAAAGTGGCAAAACCCAACTTAACTAATCAAAAGCAGAAACACAGAAGGGGCATTTTAAAACTTATATTCATTTTTTTTCTTTTA
>NW_012138747.1:3239404-3248642 GCF_000956105.1 Propithecus coquereli
TGTTATTATTATTAAGGAAATGCAAAGAAATGGTAATGGAGATTAAGAAACTGTTAAGATAACTTCTGAAAACAAGGCAAAGTGAATAAAACTTGTGGAATCAATAGCAAGAGAATATCTCTATCAGAATCTTCTACCCCATTTTAAGAATTCACTAAAATAATTGTTAATATATTAGAATAAATGATGCATTGCAGTGGTACATAGAAATAGTTCTGTACAGATGAGTGGTTTTGTTTGTTTGTTTGTTTGTTTTTGTTTTGAGACATGGTCTCACTTTGCTGCCTGGGCTTATAGAATGGTATCATCATAGCTCACTGCAACCTTGAACTCCTGGCCTCAAGTAATCCTCCCACCTCAGCCTCCCAAAGTGTTAGGATTACAGGCACAAGCCACCATGCCCAGCCAACAGATGAGTTTTTTGAAAGTCACATAACAAACAGGAAAAGCACATGTGTATAATTTTGTGTTAATCCAGCTGAGGTTGACATGTCTTTTTCTGTGATTTTTATAGGTGTTGTTCCCTTGTTTTCATGGGGCAGAAGAACTATGTACTGATATTTCCTCCAAGCACTGCATTGGCATAATGAAGGTATCTTAAACTCTATGATTTGACATATTATTGCCCACCTGTAGCTCCACTTGTTAGTCCTGAGCATCAGTGACTCTGTGTTCTATTTCTCTGGTCCCTGGTCTCACACTGCACCAAAAAATGCTACCTCATTGCTTTTATTAAATATTAGAGAGACAATGGAATCTGCTCTTCTGTATGACATGCCTATGATTTAAACATTGTGATAGGAGGCAAATATCTAGCAGAAAGGCTTGAAGAAGATATCGTCTGAATTTTTCTTAAGAGTTCTTAGGCACTATCAGGGCATTTGACGCAAATTTCCACATGCCACTTTGTTTTCTTTGCTAAATCATGTTTATTGGAAAAAAATTACAATTAATCTGAAATGCTTTCCATGTTCTCTTAGTTTATAATTTACATACTAAAAGACTTTTCTCATGATTGCTATTTCTTTATTATCCCTCGGTAACTAAAGGGAGAGATTCCATGACGGAGGATTTATATCACTCCCTTGCACACAACTTCAACTCCCTTGCCCCTTTCTAGTTTTACTGAACTCACCAGCACTCTTTCTTCCATTTATGTCCTACTCTAAACTCACTTTATTTGACCCAAATTTATCACTACCTCTCTAACACTTTCTTTATTTGACTCAGAGACAATATTTTTTTAATATTTCCCTTGTATCTCACTGGTCTTTTTGTCCAACTCCCTTTGGTGGTCTTTCTATAGTTTGACAATCTCTAAATATGGAAATGCCTCATAGCTCAATACTCATACCTTTTTATACTTTTTATTGTCTACTGTTACTCCCTTAGTGTTTTTAGTCAATTTTTCGTGTCTAAATATCATGTATATAATAATGATTCCTAAATGCATATTCTAAGAGAGGTAGAGAAAGATAGCAGAATAGGACTCTCCAGCAATTGTCCCTTTATGGAAACCACAATTTGAACAACTATCCACAAGCAAAAATACCTTCACAAGAGCTACAGAAACCAGATGAGAGAGCATAGTAGCTGAATATAGCACAACAATAAGAATAGAGGCATTGAAGAGGGTAGGAAGGATAGTACTACAGTATCTGCACTAACCCTTACCCAACCCCAGGCAGCACAACACGGAGAGAGAGAGAGAGAGAGAGAGACAGAGAGAGACAGAGAGAGACCACGTACTTGAGGGAAGAGAGGGAAGTGAGCACAGGGTTTTGCCAGGCCCCAACATTGAGCCCTAGGCAATAAAATCCAGCACTGGGAAGCCCCCCATAGCCTCAGATCCTAGGCCAGTATTCATGTACTCAGCCTCCAGACCTGCCCCCAGCACCAGGCAAAACCCTGTAGCCCTAAACTTCAGGCCTGTGAGTTGGACATGATCTCTGGTCCAAATCAGTGGCTCCAGGATCAGAAGAGCTGTCAGTGACAGGCAGGCTTCAGTAGCTCCAGACTTCTGTGGCCAAGCCATGCTGGCCACAGAAATTCCAGACTTCAGACATACCCCACCACTGTGGCATCTGCAGTGGCCTTAGGCTTCAAAGCCATGCAAGACAGCCTGCCTAAAATCTTTGAATGAGCTGACTATCAAAGGGCTTACCCAGACAAAGCCAATCTGCAAATAGACACACAACCACAAAGATTAAGAACAACTGGGAAATACGACATCACCAAAGAGATAAAATAACGTGCCAGTGAGTGATCCTAAAGAAACAGGATGTATTAGCTACCTGAGAAAAAATTCAAATTAATTTTTTAAAGGAAACTCAGAGAAATTCAAGAAAATACAGAGAAACAATTCAAGGAAATGAGAAAAGTAATACATGACTAGAAAAAAATTTTAACAGATTGAAATAAAAAAAAAAAAAAAAACCTGGAGCAGAAAATTGCAATGGACAAAGTGAAAAATGCAATAGAAAGAATCAATAGTAGAATTAGTCAAGCAGAAGAAAGTTTGTGAACTTGAAGAAATTTATTTGAAAATATACAGTCTGAAGAGAAAAAACATTAAAAAATGAAGAAACTTATGCAATATATGGGATGGAATCACAAAAGTAAATATTTGAATTATGAGGCTCAAGAAGGAGAAAGAGGAAGGGATATAAAGCTTATTTAAAGAAAGAATAGCAGAAAATATTCCAAATCTGGAGAAAAATGTAAATATTCAGATCAATTAAATGTTTTTTATCAGAATCGACCCAAATAAAATTAACCCAAGATATTACCCTTGCATTTCTATATGAATAATAGAACCAGCTTTCCAATTTATTAAAAAAAATGCACCTGGTATTTCAGCATTTTGATAGAGATTGAGTTGAATCTGTAGATAAGTTGAGAAGTACTGCCATCTTAAAATTAAGTCTTCTAAACCCTGAATAGGGGATGTTTTAAAAATTCATTTATATCTTCTGCAATTATATTCAATGATGTTTTCTAGTTTTCCTTATACTATTTTATGCTTCTTTTATTAACTTTATCTCTAGATACTTTATTCTTATTGAAAATATTGTAATGAAATAGTTTTCTAAATTTTATTTTTAGATTGTTTGCTGTTAGTCCATAGAAATACAACAGATTTTTAAGAGGTTTTTTTTTTAGAGAAAAGTTTTAGGTTCACAACAAAATTGAGAGGAAGGTAAGAGATTTCCTACATAGTCTTTGCCTCCACATATGAATATTATCCATCATGATGAACATCCCCCAGTTTTAACAATTGATGAACCTACAATGACACATCATAACCATCCAAAATCCATTATTTATATGCTGGATCACTCTTGGTGTTGTACATTCTATGAGTTTGGAAAAATGTGTAATGACATGTATTTGTTATCATAGTATCATACATAGTATTTTAACTGCCCTAAAAATTCCCTGTGCTATGACTATGTATCACTTCTTTCCCCAAACCCTGACAACCAATGATTTTGTAATTGGATTGTTGGTTTTCTTATTTTAAGAATTGTTTGCATATTTGCATATTTTGGATAACACTCTTTACCAGAAGTGCCTTTTGCAGATATTTTCTTCTGGTCTGTAACTTGCTTTTTATTCTCTTTATATTGTCTTTTGCAGAGTGGAAGTTTTTAATTTAAGTCCAGCTTATCTATTGTGTCTTTCACGAATAATGCCTCTGATGCTGCATTAAAAAATCATTGCCATACCCAATGTCATCTAGGTTTTCTACTATGTTATCTTCTAGGAGTTTATAGTTTTTTGATGTATATTGAGGTCCATGATCCATTTAAAATTAATTTTTGTTAAGGGTGTATGGTCTGTGTCTGGCTTAATTTTTTTATTTGCATGTGGACGTGTAGTTGTTCCAGAACCATTAATTAAAAAGGCTGTTTTTGCTCCATATTGCTTTTGCTCCCTTGTAAATCAATTGACTGTATTTTGAGGTCTATTTCTGGGCTCTTCATTCAGTTTCATATATCTCACAAATTTTGATAACTTGTGTTTTTTTATTTTCATGCAGTTCAAATATTCTTTAATTTTTCTTGAGATTTCTTCTTTGACCTATGTGTTTTTAGAAGTGTGCTGTTTAATCTACATTTATTTTGGGATTTCCCAGTTTTCTTTCTGTTGTTGACTTCTGGTTTAATTCCATTGTAGTCTGATAGGAGACATTGTGCAATTTCCGTGCTTTTAACTTTCTTAAAATATGTTTCATAGCCCAGAATGTAGTCCATCTTGGTGAATGTTCCATGTGAGTTTGAGAAGAGTGTGTATGCTGTTGTTGCTGGGAAAAATAATTTATATTTGTCAATTATAGCCAGGTGATTGATGGTGTTTTATAACCTTACTGATTTTCTGCCTACTGGATCTGTCCACTTCTGCTGGGAGGGTGTTAGAGTCTCCAACTGTAATAGTGCATTCATATAGTCTTCCTACATTTCTATGAATTTTTGCCTCCCACAGTTTAATACTCTTCTGTTAGGCACATAATGTTAAGTATTATGTCTTTTCAGATAATTTATTTTTATTATTATGTAATGTCCTTTTTTATCTATAAAAACTTTTCTGGCTTTGATGCCTGCTTTGTCTAAAATTAACAAAGCTCCTCTGGATTTATTTTTATTTTTAGTAGCATGATATATTTCCCCATCCATTTGCTTTTAATCTATATGTGTCTTTATAGTCAAAGTTGGTTTCTTATAGACAACATATAATTGGATCTTGTTTTTTGATCCACTCTGACAGATTCTTTTAATTAGTATATTTAGACCATTTATGGTCAAAGTCGTTATTGATACAGGTAAATTAATGTCTACCATAGCTAATATTTTCTATTTGATTCCATTGTTCTTGTTTCCAATTTTTGTCTTTCAGACTTTTCTGCATTTTATAATTTTAATTGGGCATTTGATATAATTTCATTTCCTCTTTTTTTTTTTTGCATATCAGTTATGCTGCTTTTTTTCAGTAGTTTCCCTAGAGTTTGCAATATGCATTTACAACTAACCCAAGTCTACTTTAAAATAAAACTATATTGCTTCACAAGTAATATGGATATCTTGTAATAACAATAATCTCATTTCTTCCCTTCTATCCCTTGTATCATCAGTATCATTCATTTTACTTATATCTAAGCATACAGAAGAATATATATGAGATATAAGATGATATAGACATATGCATACAAAGTTAAATACATTTTTACTATTGTTATTTTGAACTAATTGTTTTTTGTTAGATCAATTAAGAATAACAAAAATAAAAGATTTAGTTTACCTTGTTTCTTCTTTGATGCACATCCTTTTTTAATGTAGATCAGCATTTCTGACCTCTATTATTTTCATTACCTTAAAAGAACTTTTATTCATGTTATTTGCAAGGCGGGTCTACTGGTAACAAATTTTCTCATTCTTTGTCTGAGAAAATCTTTATTTCTCTTTCACTTCTGAAGAATAATTTCACAAGGTACAGAATCTCTAGGCTGGTGGTGGATTTTTTCTCTCAATACTTTTAAGTATTTCATTCCATTTTCTTCTTGCTTGGATGGTTTCTGAAAAAAAGTCATATCTAATCCTTATATTTGTTTGTCTACAGGTAGGTGTTTTTTCCCTCTGACTTCTCTCAGGATTTTTCTTTATCTTTGATTTTCTGTGTTTGAATATGACATGGGTAAGTATAGTTTTTTGTTTCATTTAGTTTTGTTTGCAGGAGACTTGGGGGGACATTTTTCCTGTCTGGTATTCTCTGAGTTTCCCGTGTCTTTGGTTTGATGTCTGATGTTAATTTTGGGATATTCTCAGTCATTATTATTTCCTCTTTTTCTTTATTTCTTTCTTCTCCTTGTAGTGCTCTCATTATGTGGTAAGTTATGATTTTTGTATTGTCCGTTGGTTCTTGGACATTCTGTTCTTTCTTTCTTTCTTTTCAGTTTTTGTTGCCTTTGCTTTTCAGTTTTAAAGATTTGTATTTATATAGCCTCAAATTCAGAGATTCTTTTGTCCAATTTACTCTTAAGTCTATTAAAGTCATTCTTTATTTATGTTATGGTGTTTTTTATCTCTGGCATTTTTTTTCTTAGAAATTTCATGTCACTGATTACATTGTCCATTTGTTTTTGCATACTGTCTACTTCATCTGTAAGAGCCCTTAGCTTATGAATTATAGTTATTTTAAATTCTCAGTCTGATAATTCCAACATCCCTACCATGTCTGCTTCTGATGCTTGCTCTGTCTCTCCAAATAATATGACTTGTAATTTTTTATTGATAACTGGATATGATGTACTCGGTTAAAGAAGCTGCTGTAAATAGACCTCTAATAACATGATGGTAAGGTGTACAGTGAGAGGAAGCATTCTATCCTATGATTAGGTCCCAGTCTTTTACTGAGCCTATGCCCCTGACTCTGAATTTCACATGTACTTCTCAGTTCTCCCCCTTAGGTGGGATAGGATAGTTAATGTAGGCTGGAGATGAGTATTTCCCCTTTACCATGTGGAAGACTAAAGTGGGGTGATGGTGGGTATTTCTCTTCTTCCATATGGAAGATTAGAGATGATTGGAATAGGTATTTCTCTTTCCCCAAGTCAGTAGATTCTGAAAAAATCTCCAGCACATTAGGCTTTGGGTAAGTAGTTTCTCCTAGGAGCAGGTTTTGTTAAGAAGAACATAGCATTCTGACATATTTCAAAATGGTTCTTCCCTCTACCCCACCCTTCTTCCAGAAGTAAGAGGGCATTTTTTTCCAGTATTTACTATGAGAACTTGTTTAAGTTTTTAGAGGTAAAACTCAAAAAAGTGCATGGATTCCCCTATGAATGGGTTCCTTAGAGATTTTAACTCAAACTCCACAGGGATTCCTGTAATTCCTTAATGACAGTTCAGGTTTTCCAGTCCTGGCACTGGTTCCTGTGGTTGTTTGTGTTTGTGAGTCTTTCCTCTAGTAAGCCATGATTCACTCTTTTTGCCTGTCTTTATCTTCAATCTTGGGACTAGCAGTCTGCCTTGTGTCCCCTCCACCTCTCCAAAAAAAAAGAGTTTTGATTTTTCAGTCTATTAAGCTTTTTACCTGTTATAGTGAGAGTGGCACATTTCAAGCTTCTTATATATACAATCGATTTTTGTATATTGATCCTGTACCCTTCATTGCTAAACTTGTTTAATAGTGATAATTTTAGTGGATTCCTTAAAATCCTAAGGAATGGTTGCCCTGGGGATTTTGATTAAAATTTTCCCTTAAAACAATGTGTTTTTTATCAATATAGACTAGTGTTAAAAAATCCTAGGATTTTTAATAATCCTATTTCCAGATGGAAATAGATGTTTTATGTTTTCTTTTCTAATCTGGGTTCCTATTATTTTATTTTCCATACCTAATTGCCTTGGCTAGAACCTCCAGTGAAATGTTGACATAAAGGTATTTTTGCTAATCTGGGTAAACATTCAGTATTTCACCATTAAGTATATTAGCCAACAAATCTCATTTTTAATAGATTAAGCAAGTGTCCACTCATTCCTGGTTTGTTGAGTGTTTTTATCAAGAATGGGTGCCAGATTTGTCAAATGATTTTTCTGCATCTATTGAGATGATGATGTGTTTTTTTATTTAATTAATATGGTATAGTATTGATTGATTTTTATATGTCAAATAATGCTTGCATTCCTCAGGTGAATTCTACTTGATCATAATGGATAATGCATTTTATATGGATTTCCACGTAAATTCAATTTGATAGTATTTTGTTGAGAATTTCAGCATATAAATTAATGAAGAAATTTGATGTATGGTTTTATCTTTTTGTAATGTGTTTCTCTATTTGAGTATCAGATTAATACAATACTAGCCTAATAGAATAAATTTAAAAATGTTCATACCTCTTCTATATTTTGGAATGCTATGTGATAATTGGTGTTAATTCTTTTCTTTAAAACTGGTAGAATTCACCAAAGAAGCCATCTGGGCCTGGAATTTTATTACAGGGAGTATGTTCGCTTAACAATTCAATCTCTTTATTTGTCATAGGTGTAGTCAGATATTTTATATCTTCTTTCATCAACTTCTGAATATGTCTTTCTATAAATTTGTCCCTTTCTTTCCAGTCATTTAAATTTTTGGCAAGCCATCATTCATTGTATTCCCTTGTATTCTTTTTTATTTCTGTAAGTTCGTTAGTAATATCACCTTATTATTTCTAATTTTTGTAATTTGAGTCTTTCTCTTTTTTATTAGTCTAAGTAAAAATTTGTACATTTTGAACTACATTTGGGTTTGTTAATGTTATCAATTATTTTTCTATACTCTATTTTATTTACTTCAGCTCTAGATTTTATTATTTTCTTTCTCTTGCTGTTTTTGGTTTATTGTACTACACCAAATTTTTTGAAGTGGAAAGTTAAATAATAGACTTTAGTTTTTTTAATATAGGTATTTATAGTTATAAATTTTCTGTAAGTACTGTTTTAATAGCATTATATAAGTTTAAATATGTCATGTTTTCATCTTTGCTTATCTCAAAGTATGTTTTAATATTGCTCATGATTTCTTCTTTGACCCATTAATCATTTAGGGATGTTTTGTTTAATTTTCACACATTTGTGAATTTCCAAAACTTCTTTCTCTTGTTGTATTTTAATTTCATTATGGTCAAAGAACAAACCTTGCATTATTATTTTATTTTTTTGTTTTTATTTATGTTCCAATATAGTCTGATCTGGAGAAAGTTGCATCCGCTCTTGAGAAAAATGTATATTTTTTTAGGGAGTAAAGTGTTCTATAGGAATGTTTATGTCTAGTTGGATTATAGTGTTATTCAAGTCTTCTATCCAATACTGAAATTGGGATACTTAGTTTTGTTGAATTGTCTATTTCTCTTTTCAATTATGTGTTTTTGTTTTATATATTTTTGAGTTCCTTTGTTAGTTGAATATATGTTCATAATTTTAATATCTTTTAAAATTCTATTTGTGAATTTGAACCTAAGGAGTGATCCTTGTAGATAACATAGAGTTTGCAGTTTTTTTCTATACAGTCTGCCAATCCTTTATTTTTGATTGGGAATTTAGGTAGTTTATATTTAATGTAATATTGATGAGGTGGAAATTATGTCAATTATTTTGTTATTTCTTTTGTATGTGTCTAATGTCTCTTTACTCCACTTTTCCTTGATTACTCCTTTATTTTGTGTTAAATACACATTTATTATATAATATTTTAATTT
>NW_012138747.1:3248744-3249204 GCF_000956105.1 Propithecus coquereli
GTTACTCTTTAGTGTTCTTTCAATTGAGCATGAAGAATCCCTTTAATAGTTCTTCTATATTTGCTCCTTATGAGTTTTCTGAGTATTAATTTATCAAGCAATGGCTTAATTTGTCCTTTGTTTTAAAGGATAGTTTTCCTAAATAGGGAATCAGTGTATGATAGTTTTTTTTTCCTTTTATCAATTTAACTATGTAATTCCACAGCCTTCTAGTCTCCATGGTTTCTAATGAGAAGTTAGCTGTTAATCTTGTAAGAATTCCTTATGTATGCATGATAAAACGGAGACACTTTTTTAAAAAATCACTCTTTGTCACCCAATTTCAACAATTAGACTCAGATGTGTCTAGGTATGGATCTCTGAGCACATACTGCTTAGAGTTTGTTGAGCTTCTTCAATGTACCAATTAAGTCTTACATCAAATTTGGGAAATTTTCAACCATTATTTCTACAAGTATTC
>NW_012138747.1:3251989-3253153 GCF_000956105.1 Propithecus coquereli
AGAGGTTCTTCCTCCACCATTGTGGTAGAGTAGGGAAAGGTTGATATTCTACATCTGATAAACAGTGAATGCTACCTATAATTGAAGAAGGGGAAGCCCACTTAATATCATAATAAAATATCAGAAGATGAATTTTAAAAGTTGAATGCATCAAATGTAGAAAGATTTGATAAACTTTTAGATTCACACTTTGCAGTTAAAAGAAATCTGAAAGCAGTCTTTGTCCATGGATTATGTCTGGATAGAAGTTTACTTTTGTGGATTACTTATGAGGTACTGATTAGTACATAGTGTGGTCTTCATAAACATTAACTCATTTAAATGCTTACAATAAGTATGAGGAAATTGAATAACAAAGACAAAAGTGAGGCACAGACAGTATAGGTAACTTGAGCAAAGTCAATATCTACAGAGTGAGAGCCAAGGCTAGAATATGGCAGTCTCATGGTGGAGCTCATGGAAATGGCCATCATACGTATTCTATGTTCCTAATACAGTACATAATATTCTAGACATACCTGTCCCATGGAGGAAGGGGCATTGCCGATCTCTAGCCATCTAAAAGAGTTTCACCAAAAGGATGACACAAAGCTTTTCATAAAGTCTAATTGAACACAATATTTGTCTGCTCACAATTTGTCATTAATTAAGTCTGTGATAGACTAGAGTTTAAATTTCTAAAATTTCAAATGTTTACCAATTTAAGACATAGACACAAGGCATTAAGATTTCCAATTAACAAAAAATCCTTCTAATGCAAGTGGGCTAAAATTCAGGACATGAGTGGGTTAAATACTGAGTAAAATAAGGCAGATAGTCTCCTTGTCACCTTACCACTTTTTTTATAAAAAATCACTGCAATTTCTCTTTAAATACAATATATTGGTACTACTTTGGTATCTAGGAGAAAGTAGATCAAAATTATTTATTGACTAATAACTACAACTGAAATTCACTACATTATGAACTGATGAGTGAATGATATTGAGGGATTGTAGATTCTAGTTCAGCTCTGCTTTTCTGAAAAATAATTTTGCCACTTAAGGTCTCAAATTTCTTAATGGAAAATGAAAAGTTTGGGTATATCACCTTTAACATTCATTTTAATCAACACAACCTATGTTTGTCAATATAAAAAATTTAAAACAGAAATTGGTTTTAAAC
>NW_012138747.1:3253203-3254935 GCF_000956105.1 Propithecus coquereli
CTGAATACAGGCATATCTCAGAGACATTGCAGATTGAGTTCTAGACCATCTCAATAAAGTAAATGTTACAATAAAATGAGTCAAACAAAATTTGTTGTTTCCCAGTGCATATAAAAGTTAGATTTGCACTTCAGAGTCTATTAAGTGTGCAATAGCATCATGTCTAAAATTTGTTGCAAAAAAATGCTAATGATCATCTGAGCCATCAGTGAGTTCTTAAATTTTGCCACTGGAAAGCTTTGCCTTGATGTTGATGGCTGTTGATTGATCATGGTTTTGGTTGCTGAAGGTTGGAATGGCTATGGAAATTTCTTAAAATAAGACAACAATGAAGTTCGCTTCATCAATTGACCTTTTTTTTCATAAAAGACTTCTTTGGCCAGCACAGCAGTTCATGCCTATAATCCTTGCACATTGGGAGGCTGAGGCAGGAGGATCCCTTGAGCCCAGGAGTTTGAGGTCGGAGTGAGCTATGATGATACCACTGTGCTGTAGCCAGGATGACAAAGCGAGACCCTGTCTCAAAAAAGAAAGAAAAAAAAATTCGTTGTAGCACACAATACTGTTTGATAGCATTTTACTCACAGTAAAACTTATATATGTGTGTGTGTGTGTGTTTGTGTGTGTGTATATATTTATACACATATATACATACACATATGCACTAGCAGATTTAAAATCTTTGTTTAGTTCATTTAACGTTTGGACTCCCTCAAGGATAGTTCTATTAACAGCTTTATTTACTGTGCACAAAATAAACTTTTCTATTTTTTTGATGTATTTTGTTGTTGTTGTTTTATAAAACTTGCAATTTAAGATAATATAATGAAGTGCTCTATAAATCAAATTCTCTTCCTCTTTCCCACAGGGTTTCTTGTTGTTGTGATTATTATGTTTTTGGTTATTGTATATTTTTGTAAAATAATTTTATTGTGCTGATTCTGCAATGTCTATATTATTTTTCAAGTGCAGCCTCTGAAGCCTTTACTTGGTCAGCTAGTGATCATAAAATTATTAGACAACAATTTTGTTAAGTGCCTGGAATCAATAAATTTCCCAGTCTGCTGAGAGACTCTGCATGTGTATTGAGACAAGTCTTCATGCTCAGAAAGGCAGTTTAAAACTTTCTCTTAGCCTCCACTTTCCACTTTTGCAGTACCTCAAGGTCAACCAGATTTAAGAGATTAAGGACTTGTCAGGTATCTTCTGGGTTTATGCACAGCACTGTGCGTTCATGGCCTTTTAGGTTCCCAGAAATATTTCAAGGCTATAGAAATATCTCATGTATACCCATTCCCAGTTTTTTTTTTTTCTGTTAATATTTCTGTGCAGCTTCTTCTCAATTAACTGGTAACACCATCTCGGAGAGTTGTAATGTTGAACAATTCTTGTTTATTGTTTTTGACAAATTTCCTGAGGATAGGGATGTTTGCACAGAGTGAGCTCAAAAGCAGGTCAAATAGTAACAAGCCCTGAGAATGAAGCTTTTCAACAAGCCACTAGGTCAAATATTGACAATTCTCTGACAATGTGGGTTTTTGAGAGCTCTAAATCCATATGGCCCCTCCAGGTGTTGCTTGGCTACTGGTTTTAACAGCTACTGTATTTATAAACCTCTTGGTTTTAAAGACTATCATGGGATTGGTAAGAAGATGGATAGGATTAGGGTAAATTAAAAAGCCATAAAATTCACTGTTCTTATAAGGTTTCAACTATATTTTTTAATTAATAC
>NW_012138747.1:3256565-3258009 GCF_000956105.1 Propithecus coquereli
TAAAATGATGCTAAAAGTTATTATTTTATTGTTAATTTAATCAAATTTCATTTTCTATCTCTCTAAAAACAAAATTTGTCATATGTTTTTTTGTTAACATAACATGGTGGGACTCTTGGAATACTAACTAGGCAACTAGTAACTCATCTCTATACTAGTGAAATATAAGTAAACCTGGAAAAAAATGCATTTTAAAACTATTTATTTTATGGAAGCCAGTCATCAAGAAAAAATCCAGTTGTTAAGGTATCTCCTTTCATTTATTTAAATAATGTCTACTAAGCACAGTGCTTGGTGCCATTGGAGATTTACTTCAGATTCAGTCTCTCTCTTTAAAGTTCATAACAATAATACCACAATGTAAGAAAGAAAATAAAATAACTAGCCATTTGTAGAAATTGAGGAAATTATTTTCTCAATATCCATTCCTGGACATGGGATAAGAGAGTTAGAAACTGACTTAAGTTTTTCTAATTTGACTTCTTTTTAACCTCACAGAGGAGAAAAAAATATCCTCTTACCGTCCAACACATCCCTCTGCAATTTGTAAGTTGTGTATCTAGTTTGGAGTCTGAAAGATACATCAGAATCTTGAGAACCTGTTGAGTGATTTCTGCTAAACTACATTACATTGTGAAAGTCAATATACTTTTTACTGACACAGACTAAACAAAATCTTGTCAAGAGCAAAGTGATGTAGGGGTCCTTCAATGTTAATCAGAAGTTTCATGCACCAATCTACACACAGTAGAGTGTTCCTATCTCTCCGCATCCACACCAATATTTATTGTTTTGGGACTTTTTGATAAAGGCCATTCTCACTGGAGATAAATGACATCTCATTGTAGTTTTTGATTTGCATTTCCCTGATGATTAGAGACATTGAGCATTTTTTCACGTGTTTCTTGGCCTTTAGTCTATCTTCTTTTTAAAAGTTTCTGTTCATGTCTTTTGTCCACATTTTAATGTGGTGGTTTGATTTTTTCATGCTGATTTGCTTGAGTTCTTTATGTATTCTAGTTGTCAGTCCTTTATTGGATATATAGCATGCAAATATTTTTTCCAAATCTGTAGGTTGTCTGTTCACTCTAATGGTTGTTTCCTTGGCTGTCCAGGAGCATTTTAATTTGATCAGATCCCATTAATGTATTTTTCTTGGTGCTACGATTTCTTTGGGGTCTTCTTCACAACTTCTTTGCCTAGGCCAATATCTGTAAGAGTTTTTCCAACATTTTCTTCTAGAAGTCTTATGGTTTCATGCCTTTGGTTTAAGTCTATTAGTCTTCTACATGTGGCTATCCAATTTTCCTAGCACCATTTATTGAATAGGGATTCTTTTCCTCAGTGTATGTTTTTTGTCTGCTTTGTCAAATATAAGATGGCAATATGAGGATCATTTTCTATCTGGGTTCTCTGCTCTGATCCATAGGTCTACGTCTCTGTT
>NW_012138747.1:3267804-3268241 GCF_000956105.1 Propithecus coquereli
GTGCTCTTAGCTACTGAGCTCTTAATTACTAAGCTATATAGCCCCAGCATATTTATCATATTTGTAGTTACTATATTTAGTTATTCAACAAATATTTTGTTATTAATAAGTTAGAAACTGTTCTTTAAGCTGTGAAAACATTAGAGAAATATTAGGCATGTAGCCTTTGCCAGACCCATAAGAAGATAAAGAAATGGAAATCAAAAAGGGAACTTGCATTCCTTATCCCTCCTGATAGGCGCAATGCTTATCAGGGGTCCCAGGATTTGTTTGAAAGTAATTTATTATAGTAGCTATTTTAGGAACACTCTATGACATGGATTAGAGCACTAAACAACTACATTCAAGAAAAGTAAACCAAACAAGGCCTAGAGCACAGCTTAAAACACTGTAATTCCCGATGGATTTTAGGGATTTGGGATTGCTTGTGTCCAGTT
>NW_012138747.1:3268546-3269477 GCF_000956105.1 Propithecus coquereli
CTAAAATTTATATGGAACCACAAAAGACCCTGAATAGTCAAAGCCATCTGATCAAAAGAACAAAACTGGGGGAATCACCTTACTTGACTTCAAACTATATTATAGAGTTGTTGTAACCAAAACAGCATGGTACTGCCATAAAAACAGACACATAGATCAATAAAACCCCAAATAGACAATCTAGAAATAAATTCACACATCTATAGTAAACTTATCTTTAATAAGGCTGCTAAGAACATACACTGGGGAAAAGACAGTCTCTTCAGTAAATGGTGCTGTCAAAACTCAACATCCATATGCAGAAGAATGAAACTAGATCCTTATCTCTTACCATATACAAAAATCAACTCAAAATGGATTAAAGACTTAAATCCAAGACCTGAAACTATGAAACTACTAAAAAAAAAAAAAAAAAACTGAGGGAAACGCTTCAGGACCATTGGTCTGGGCAAGGATTTCTTCAGTAATACACTGAAAACGCAGGCCACCAAAGCAAATTTGGACAAATTGGATAACATCAAGTTAAAAAACTTCTGCACTGCTAAGAAAACAATCAACAAAGTGAAGAGACAACCCACAGAATGGGAGAAAATATTTGTAAAGTACCCATTTGACAAGGGATTAATAACTAGAATACATAAAGAGCTACCATAACTCAATCTGAAAATCAAATAATGTGATTAAAAAATAGGAAAAGGATCTGAATTGGCATTTCTTAAAAGAAGACATACATACAAATGGCCAACGGGTATATGAAAAAATACTCAACATCATTGATGATAACAGAGGTGCAAATCAAAACTACAATTAGATATCATCTCATCTAAGTTAAAATGGCTTTCATTGAAAAGACAGGTAATAACAAATGCTAATGAGGATGTGGAGAAAGGGAAACTCTCATACACTGTTGGTTGAAATGTAAATTAGTACA
>NW_012138747.1:3270087-3270593 GCF_000956105.1 Propithecus coquereli
GAGAGAGCTATTTCTGTCCCATTGTTAAGGGGATGGCTTAAGTATGCAACATCTAACATTATACAGTTGGAGATTGAAAGAAGTTTATTAGTCACATATACTCAGAGCCTGGAAGAGGAGTACACTGCACACCACAGATGAACATATGGTTGTTTCACTCAGAAACAGAGAGACAGCCACCAAGTGTGGGAGGCAAGCTTTTTAGTATCAAAAAGGTGGTGTGGTGTGGTGTGCTCTCTGTTGCCTAGAAGAGGATGAGATTATTTTATTTGAATACTTTCTCAGGCTGGCAGGAAATTGAACCACTATTCAGAGATAAGCAAGAACTATTCCTATTTCCTTTGATGAGGAGGGTTCGGCTAGGGAAGCTTATTCATGTTAGCACAGTGGGGACAACTTGCAATTAGTCTTATTTATGTCCCTCTTGATTTTACCAGATGTACCAGAAGCAATACAGAATATGGATTCTTAATTTTAGGCCTTACATACAAAATCAGTGCAAAAAG
>NW_012138747.1:3270643-3271376 GCF_000956105.1 Propithecus coquereli
TTTTGAGAGAAAGAAGAGATTTGAGTAAAATACAACAAATACATGGATTGAAAGATTCAATATTGAAATAATCTCCATTCTCCCCCAAATAAGCCCAACATCATTTTAACAGATATAGTACTTTTGTTGTGAAAGTCACTGTTCTACACGCTTTTAAAAAATTGACTTATTTAATTTGCATAACAACACAATGACACAGTTATTATCATTATTTCCATTTTATGATGAGAAACCTGAGGCACAGAGATTTAAAAAGTCTTACCAATCACACTGAACTAAATAGTATGGTAGGAAGTCATATCAAGGCAGTTGGTTCCAGAATCCTTGCCATTAATTAGCATATTATGTTGTCTATCTAGAGAGAGATGAAAGGTTACAGATATACATATAGGTATAGAATTATTTATAGCATTAGATAGAAATGAATACACATATATATGAATGTATGTATATATTTACATATAGTGTATATGTATACATATCATCACAGATCTTGCAAGTTTGGCTTTAGTAATGTGTTTTTATTGATATAAAAATAATAATCTTATAGTGATCAAATCAATTAGGTCTTGACTTCACCATTTTTGTCTTTGATCTAATGAAAAGATATATAAACACACATGCATATATGCACGTATGTATATATATTTTTCAAATATATGGATAATTGCCACTTAATGTGCTAAATTGATCAATAGACCATGCCTACATCTTTGAATAGTAGATCACTTAA
>NW_012138747.1:3271426-3272432 GCF_000956105.1 Propithecus coquereli
AATAGAAACAACAAAAGTAAAAAATCAGAAGAGAATCTAACAAAAGATAACACATCTATAAATATAATTACAAATGTCTTTGATGGTATGGCAGAAAGATTATTTAGATGAATTGCCACTTTTTAACCTCCTTCTACGTGTGTGTTAATGCACTGCATCAGTAAAAAAACTGAAAACCACATTTCTCAAATTCCTTTGTAGTTTAGATCCCAGAAGAGATTTAAGCTCTATCAATAAACCGAACTTGGATTTGAGAATTGTACCCAGTTGAACTTGGGCTTGAATTTGGAACCATGTTTCATTAGGATTTTGGGAGTATGCAAGATATTTATTTTTGTTGTTGCATTTCTACCAGACCCAATGTGGCTCTGGAGCCAATAATTCTGGAAAAAGAGCTTTCTGATTTCTGGATAGTAGTGAAACTGATGTTTTCCTGAAGCCAGCATTTGTGGTAGCACCTCCCTGATCCAGGCAAAATGGCTGATGTGTGGCAATCATAAAGCCAGTGGCTGGGATTGTTAACGTCCTCTGTGCCAAGTTTCTGATTATGGCAAGGGTAAAAGTTCGTTGGCAGCTAGGGTATGTGATTTTTGTCCAAGAAGTCATTCCTGGAGGTCTAGCCTAAACATTGCTCCTCCAATTCTTCTCACCATTTGTTAGCAATTAAATCATGCTCTGTTTGAAATAGCTGGATGTTTTCTATTGTCTGCAATTTTACTATTAACAAAACAAAGACAGGATTAAACATCCAAATGAAATCAGAGTTATGCCTTTATAGAAAAGGTTGGATATTACAAGGATATAGGTGCTTTCTAAAGTATTTGAAAAATTCTCAATTTCCTCCCAAATCTTATGCTGATTCTAAGATTTATGTAGAAGAGTTATCTTAAAAAAATAGCAAGATAACATAAAACCATTGTAGTAAAATATTTGGTATCAACATAGACAAAGATAAATAAACCATAGTAACATTAAATCAAAAGACTAGGAACTTAGAAATAGGTCC
>NW_012138747.1:3273962-3274432 GCF_000956105.1 Propithecus coquereli
AGTATCAATTTTAAAAGTAATTAGGCACAATGCATTTTAAAAAGTTAACAATTAAAGACAAATCTTAAAATAAACTGAATAAAAGATATGTTTAAAGGCAAAACAAGACTGACAACTATTTTCCTCAAAAGAAGTAATAAAAACCGGAAGATAATAGACAGATATCTTTGAAACGTTGAAAGAAAACAACTTCCAATGATAGAATTGTTTGTCCAGCTAAGCTATTATTATGAAATGAGAGTGAAATAAAGACATTTTTGGAAAAAGAAATTTGAAAGAATTACTCACCAGCATACCCGTAATAGCAGAATAAAACAATTATTGGAAAGAAACTAAAATGAAATTACTTGCACACCTTATGATTTAGTACATTGAAAATCCAATAAATCATTCTACATACTATTAAAATTAATAAATCAACTTAGCAGAAGTGTTTTATTTAAGGTCAACATAAAAATTGTATATCTATA
>NW_012138747.1:3276277-3276888 GCF_000956105.1 Propithecus coquereli
ATATTTGAATTACTTTTCCCCTTGCTTATAATCAATGATTTCCATGAAGAATTTCTGATACGATATCCTGATAGTGTATATTCGAGTTTCATTTTTATCATTAGAAACTGTAGAATGAACACTCACAGCATGGTAGAAAATGTGGGTCTCAATGTGATGCATATACAATGATGCGATGCAAAAATACATAATAAAATAGACATGCCTAATGTCTATTTTCGGTGACACTGTGATATTCAGTAACACTTATTTAAGATTCTGACAAATTTGACTAACTTATAAACTTAATTATAAAACAAGATTTACTGTTTTCCCTAAACTTACTTTTGTCTGTGACCACGAACTAAATGAGTCACCAAAAGTACACTGTGTCATATATTCGATTCAGTAACTCTGTATTGTAAACTCTGACATGTCAAAATGAGTGCCAAGACTTTAAAACAGAAAACTATTCCAAGCAGGAAATAAGACAAAAACGTCCAGTTTACCTTTCTTGGGACATATCTTAGTTTTAGTACATTAATAAATGAATACTATCTGTCTTTGTATAGTTCAACTAGAAAAACATAGAAAATAATAGCAAAAATTTATAAAAAAGATCACAAGATACA
>NW_012138747.1:3276938-3277704 GCF_000956105.1 Propithecus coquereli
TCTCTGGGCTGCCATAACAAAATACCACACACTGGATGGCTTAAAACAACAGAAATTTATTGTCTTACAGTTCTGGAAGCTAGAAATTTAAAATCAAAGTGTTGGCAGGGCACGGCTCCCTCTAAAACCTGCACGGGAGAATCTTTCCTTGCCTCTTGTTAGCTTCTGGTGGTTTGCCAGCAATCCTTGGTATTCCTTGGCTTGAGCAGCCTTACTTCAGTTTCATCCTCGGTTGTGAAATGTACTCTCCTGTTGTGTTTCTGTGTCTTTTCTCCTCTTCTTATAAGAACACAAGTCATGTTGGATTCAGGGCTCACCCAACTCCACTATAACCTCACCTTAATTAACTACATCTGGAGAGACACTATTTCCAAATAAGGTCTCATTCTGAGGTACTGAGTTAGGCTTTCAACAAATCTTTTTGGGGGACATCATTCAATCCGTAACAGAAGGCATTATGAGCATTCACATTGTTTAAAAATATTTTGAAAGTAAATAACAGGCTTTCGGGCATCAATTCATAGAAAGAAACTGAAGATTTCGATGAAACTTTGACAATGGAACATTAACTTACATACCTGAAGGTATCTGATTAGTAAGCTGAGAAATAAGAACTTGGTTTTCTGAATTTGTAATCTACCCAGGCTCTCGCCAACAGTAACAAACAGAATAGTCAGCTGAACTTCATCCAGTTGATTTCTATATTTTTCAATCATTTAATTTATCAATTGTGTTGTTCAGGCTAATGAACTTTTAGTTTATATTT
>NW_012138747.1:3279259-3279661 GCF_000956105.1 Propithecus coquereli
AGAATTGTTACAGAACACATTTATGTTGTTTTAAACTGAACAGTTTGTGGTACTTTGTTAAAGCAGCCATAGGCAACTAATACAGATGTTGGTATTGGAATTGAAGTGCTGCTGTAACAAATACCGAAAATGTGGAAGTGGATTTGTATCCGGATAATGAGTAGAGGCTGGAAGAATTTTGAGGAGCTCTATAGCAAAAGCCTTGAGGAGATTGTTGGTAGAAATATGGATGTTGAGGATGATTCTGGTTACGACTCAGAAAGAAGTGAAGAAGGTTGTGAAGAAAGGTTGTATCATCTTAGAGAATACAGGAACGAATTTGCTAGAAATATGGATGTCAACAGGGCTTCTGGAGAAGTCTCAGAGAGAAATGAGGAGCATATTATTAGGAACTGGAAATTG
>NW_012138747.1:3284595-3285817 GCF_000956105.1 Propithecus coquereli
CTCTGATGCCGCTTCTCCTAGTGTACAACCTTAAGCTTGCGGAGTTACTCTGGGACACCAGTGATTTTAGCAATATTATCCTTAGTTGACTCTTTCTCCAATTTTTCCTTTTAGCTCTTTGCCTCTGTTAGTTTCATACCCAACTTCTAGGTTCCACTAATTGCTGGATGATTACTCTATTGGTTTTTACTGTTCTGGGGCATAAATTGTTCCACAATTCAATCCAATTAAATCTGATAGTCTTTACATGAGTATTTTTGGGGACCTGTCTGTGATGTTTGTTCTGACCCTAGGAGGCCTTTTCTTTGCTATGTCTCTCCCTGGTTTTCTCTGGTTGTCTAGATGGCCTAATATTTAGTTGCTCTCATCCAACTTTCCAGACTTTTCTTAATTGTTTACCACCAAAATCTCCATTGCTTTTAAGAATGCCCTTTGGCTTAAACATCCCCGTCTTCCATTCAAAACAGTCAACTCCCTTAGCTTTGGGGCTCTCTGTTTTAATGGCTTGAGTCTCTTCATAGGAAAAAATTATCAACTACTGATCTGGATCTGGGGTCAGGGGCAGTGGCCCACTTTTCTTGGAGTGACACATCTGGCATGTAAATGAGATGCTGGGCAAGGTGGCAATCTCTGGTATTCTTCATTTGCCTCTTCCAGGTGGATCCTTCAACTAATGAGTGAGCTAAAACGAGGGAAATTAGGAACAATTTTATCAACCTCCAAGCTAGGACAGAGCCTTCACCACATATTTTGGGACTAGGGAGGAAGTGTGTTTTGAGTTTTTGTCTTCATTTGCCTGGAATTTAAACTGTGAGGCACAGAGTTGAGCTGGATGCAAAATGTTTGTGACCTGCCCCTCCCAGAGTTAATTATTAGCCAATAACTGAATGTCAGGGTAAAAGGGAGCTCCACCTTCTTGGCCACACACCTGCCTGAGGTACAACTTCTGCCACCTTGAAGTGGAATTGAAAGAGGGGTTTCTTCTGCCTCAAATGCCACAGATTCATTCTGTTGTCCCAAGACTTAGTAGACTTTTTTGGAATAAATATTTTTTCATTTGTTGTATGACCTTAGTACATTTTTTCAGAGATTTTAAGTGGCTATCTTTTAAATCATTTTCATTAGCCATTGTTTCACTGGGGAATACACCCATGAAGCTTTTTATACCATCTCATAGGTAGAATACCCATCAAACCATTTTTTAAAGATCTACACTAAATAG
>NW_012138747.1:3287322-3287860 GCF_000956105.1 Propithecus coquereli
GATAATAATGATGAAAAATAATTCAGACTACATTAAGATTAGGAATTTTATTGAAAATGTATAAAGAACTCCTATAAATCAATAAGAAAAAGACAGACAGACAGACGTAAAAATGCACAAGTAACTTACACAGAAATTTTACAAGGACATCAAAAAGAACAAAAAAGTCGTGAAAACATGTACCACTTCATTAGTCATTATATAGGAATTCATAACACAATACCAGTATACACTCCCAGAATGGCAAAAGAGGGAAAGAAGGAAGTCATTACAATGTTTAGGTAGAAATGTTGAACAACTAGAGATCACACAGTGTATTAATTGGAATGTAAACATTTTTACAACTTTTGGGAAAACTCATTGTGTTTTCTTCAATCTAAACATAGCTCCTTGACATATACCCATCAAAAATGAATGCATATGTTCACTGAAAGATACCAATTTTGCCATAATAATACAGAATTGGAAGCACTCCAAATATTTAAGAAGTATAGGATTGACAAATAAAGTTTGGTATATTCATACAATGGAAACAATG
>NW_012138747.1:3288505-3290405 GCF_000956105.1 Propithecus coquereli
TTGAATGAAATATTAACACTCTCATGTTTTAAAATACACTGTATATATTTCAAGTACAAATTAACACTAATGCATTTCCATTTCAACTTTGCCAATGGTATTGATGATTCTGAAAATAGCTCAAGGAGCTTTATGTAAAAAAGGAGTTGCTTTATATTCTTGGCTCTGAATAAATTTTCCCCATCCCCTTTGGAATGCTTCACTAACAAGATATGGATTCCCCATTTTTCACATCTCACTGGCTAGCCTTGTGTTTTTTGTTCCTGAATGTACTAATTTTATTTTATACATGGTATAACACATTCAGTACTAGTGTTAATTTTTTAATATTGAATGTTTTTCCTTCTGCTTTCATGTATTTTAAATAAATGTGCCATATTCTGAGAGTTGGTATTGTTATACTATTTTAAAATCTAAGACCGTCACACATTTGAAATTTAAGTAGACATCTTTTAGCCTTTGGCCTTGTTAAGGTAATAAAGCACATTAGAAATTAGCTGTATATTTGGACTACTTTGGCTACAGAAAAATTGAGATCAAATCAATGGTAGGGAACCTGCCTACAAATATCCCACTCTACCAACTGATTTGAATATTTCATCAGTTTTTACTAACAGATTTGACATGAAGGTGAAGGAAGATTTTAAAACAAAGACCAAGTTGAAATATGTGCATTAGCAGATATTTGTGTATCTAATTGCCAGTGATATTTTTTATTGAATCAAATAGGTTTTTTAAAGAATTCTAAGATACACTTCTTGTATCACTTCTTTCTAAAAGATATTAGTAATGTTTTTGATTGTGAAATCATAATTATATACATTTATGGGGTATGATGTAATATTTTGCTATATGTATACAATACAATCTGAAATTAGTCAAGCTAACGTATCCATCGCTTTGCTTCCTGTCACTTTTTATTGTTAGACATTTGAAATTTACTCTGTTATTTTGAAATATGCAATACATTATTATTGAATATAGTACTCTGCTGTGCAATAGATCTTGAAACTATTTCCCTCGTCTATCTAAAACTATGCACCATTTGATCAATAACTCCCCATTCTCTTCCCTCACTGATCCCCAGATTCTGATAACCATCATTTTACTTTCTATTTATATGAGTTCAACTTTATTAGGTTCCACAAATAAGTGAGATCATGCAGTATTTGTCTTTCTGTTCCTGGCTTATTTCACTTAATATAATGTTATCCAAACTCATCTATGTTATCACAAATGATAGAATTTCTCTTGTTGTGTGAGGCTGAATAGTACTGCATTGTGTATATATATCATATTTTTTTTATCCATTCATCCATTGATGGGTAATTAGGTTGATTCCATACCTTGGGTATTATAAATAACGCTGTAATGAACACAGGAGTAGAGATGTCCTTTCAACATACTGATTTCAGTTCCTTTGGATATAAACCCAGAAGTGAAATTACTGGATTATATAGTGGTTCCGTTTTCAGGTTTTTAAGAACCTTCTATCATTTTCTATAATGGATGTACAAAATTTACATTCTTACCCACAATATATAAGAGTATCCTTTTCTCCTCATCCTCTCCAACACTTGTTTTCTTTCATCTTTTTGATAAAAGCCATTCTAACAGATATGAGATGATATCTTGTGGTTTTAATTTGCACTTCCCTAATGAGTAGTGATGCTGAGCATTTTTTCATATATCTATTAGCCATTTGTATGTCTTCTTTTGAAAAACATCTGTTAGGGTTCTTTGCCCATTTTTAAATGTTTTTTCTTGCTATTGAGTTGTTTGAGTTCCTTATATGACTTAGATATTACCTCCTTGTCAGATATGGCTTACACATAATTTATCTTATTCTGTAGCTTATCTCTTCACTGTGTTGATTGTTTCCTTTGCTGTGAAGAAGCTT
>NW_012138747.1:3290455-3291140 GCF_000956105.1 Propithecus coquereli
ATATGATTAAACTCTCATCTCCAATATGATAGTGTTTGTGGGGTCTTTGGGAAGAAAATTAGGTTGTGAGGATAGAGCCCTCATGATAAGATTAATGTCACTCTCTCTTTGTCTCTCTCCACTCACTGCTTCCCACTTACTATGTAAGGACACAGCAAGATGGCCCTCTACAAACCAAGAAGAGGATGAGGGCCCTCTCCAGAACTTGACAATATTGGCACCCTTATCTCAGAACTCTCAGGCTTCAGAACTGTAAGAAATTAATTTGTGTTGTTTATGCCACCTAGTTTATGATAATTTGTTATAGTAGCACAAACTAAAACAAATAGAAATAGAATGGAGTTGATAAAAGTAGACCAAAATTTCACTAAGAACTACTAGAAATTCCATTTAAAGACATCAGATATCTGTTGAAACAACAAGGACTAGGGTTGTTAAGTTTAGAGAGAGGAAAAAAAATGAAAGACAAGTTAATGTGGTTCTTTTATTTGGTCATTTACTGATTCGATAGCCATAATAAGACTAGGCATCTTGTCCAGACAAGGAAATGTTGATGGAGTTCCTAAAATTCATTTGAATATTTGGTGGGTCCTGTGAGGCTGGAGAGACAAAATTCTACACTTAAGTGGACAAGTCTGACATATAATAGAGAACCGAGTCTGACATATTATTGTGTTTTTATTCT
>NW_012138747.1:3291190-3292464 GCF_000956105.1 Propithecus coquereli
TCTTTAACCCATTTTCAGATTAATTAGCAGACAGAGAGGGGCTCTCTAAAAGAAAATCTTATTTATTTGAGAATGGATATTGCAGTAGAAATACGTGCACCATAGTAAACTATGTGCATATTCAGGGAAGTAAAGGGAGATGAAGGTTTTAAAAAAAAAAACAAGGATAATTACATAATTGGTTTGAGATAATTATCCTTGGCTGTAAGTATCAATAACAAATGAGGCTCCAGTCTAAGATAACACTGTTTTGATTACAGTTGCTTTATAATATATTTTGAAATTAGAAAATGCGATGCCTCCAACTTTGTTTTTTTAGCTCAAGATTGTTTTGGCTATTTGGGGTCTTCTCTGGTTCTTTATAAATTTAAGGATATTTTTTTCTATTTCTATGAAAAATGTCATTGGAATTTTGATAAGGATTGCATTAAATCTAAATTCCTAGACACACGTAACCTACCAAACTCAAACATAAGGAAACAGAAAATATGAACAGGTTAATAATGAATAAGGAGATGGCATCAGTAATAAAAAGTCTTCCATCAAAGAAAAACACAGGACCTGATGGCTTCACTGCGGAATATTTAAAGAAGAGCTGATACCAATTCTTCTTAAACTCTTCCCAAAATTTTAAAATGGACAGAGTCCTTCCAAACTCATTTTATAAGGCAAGCATTACCCTAATACCAAAGCGAGATAAAAACACTAGAGGAAAAGAAAATTAAAGTCAGATATCACTGATTAGCATAGGTGAAAAATTCTCAATAAAATATTAGCAAACTAAATTCAAGGACACATTAAAAGAATCATCCATCATCACTAAGTGGGATTTATCTTTGTAATGTAAAGATGGTTAAACATATGCAAATCAACAAATATGATATATCACATTAACAAAATGAAGGACAAAATTATATGATTATTTTAATAGATGCAGAAAAATCATATGACAAAATTTAGCACCCTTTCATGATAAAAACTCTCAACAGATTAGGTATAAACAGAATGCATTTCAACACAATGAAGGTCATCTAGGGAAAAACCCCAAACCAATATTATTCTCAAGGGTGAAAAGTTGAAAATATTTCCTCTAAGATCAGGGACAAGAAGACAAGGATACTCACTCTCCCTACTTTTCAACAGAGTACTGGAAGTCCTTGCCAGAACAATTAGGCAAAAGAAAGCAATAAAGGGCCTTCTAATAGGACATAAAGAAGTGAAACTGTCTCCATTTGATGATGATATAATCTTATATATAGAAAACCCTAAAAACT
>NW_012138747.1:3293138-3293838 GCF_000956105.1 Propithecus coquereli
GAACACACTGAGTAAACTGGAGTTTCTCAGATAATACGTTTCAGAAAAGAATCCCAACCTTCCTTGTAGAAAGAAAGATTTGAAGGAAGAAATTCTCCTGCTGGCCAAGAAGAAGCAAGCGAATTTATTGCGAACTGCCTATGAGAGGCCCATGGTACGAGGA
This sequence comes from Propithecus coquereli, assembly GCF_000956105.1. Lineage (NCBI taxonomy): Eukaryota > Metazoa > Chordata > Mammalia > Primates > Indriidae > Propithecus > Propithecus coquereli. The sequence goes on from NW_012138747.1 coordinate 3,293,302, forward strand.
CCTGATGGTGGCCTCTAGGAGGTAACAGTCATTCCCAGATGACAGACAGCCAATAAACAGTAACTTTAGTCCTACAACCACCTGAAAGAGGATCCAGAGCCTTTGAGCCTCTGATGGGATTGCAGGCATGACTAACACCTGGATTGTAGCCTGGTACAATTCTGAACAGTGGCTTGAAACTAACTCTCCTCAAACTCCAGACCCATGGAGACTATTAGATAATAAATTTATGTTGATAACATGAATAAATTTCTGGTAATTTGCTACCCAGGAATAAAAAACTAATACAAAAAGACAAGACAATTGTTACCTTTAGTGAGCGGGGTGTAATGATTGGGAAAGGAATCTAGTAGAGGTTCTAGTCTGGTGGTAATGTTCTATTTCTTAATCTGGGTATTGTATAAATAAGTGTTGACTCTGTAAAAATACACTAAGCTAGACACTTATATACACCCTTAGGTATGCTGTGCCTTAATAAAAGTTTTACAAATAAGAAAAAAAACATAAAATGGATATATACACCAGTAATAATTATTG
>NW_012138747.1:3306413-3315646 GCF_000956105.1 Propithecus coquereli
TTATCTAGATAGATATTGATAGATTTAATTGTCATATTACTTTAAAAGAAATAAAGAAAGAAAGTGAAGGAAAAATCATCAGATTTCAATATTGGGGACTGAAGAGAATGTAGCAAAGGCTAATTTTGACCATTGGCTCAGGGTTCATAGAGAAAATTAACATTAAGGAGAATTTAAGGTAACCGTCAATTTAAGTAAAGCCTTTAAAGTTACATTTTTGGTTATCATATAGAAAATTGGTAGATTTTGGTGAGTGTCAGTTATCTTATTAAGAAACAGTTGATTTTGCATACCAGTGAAAGTTATTTATAACAAAACCTTGAAGAAAAATTACCCCAAATCGTTTGTGTATTGTGCTTATGGATATATGGAGAGCCCATTACTTTCTTATTTTATTAATTCTTTTCCACCAAATAATTTTGAAGATGCTTAAGCTCTATATTTGGAATATAGGGCAATATTACTGTTAACAAGACTGGTATCTTCTGCTCCTCCTGCCTGCATTACACAATTTGAGTGCTGGAAGCTTCATGCCATTTTGAGATGAGGCAAAAGACAACGCCTGAACACATAGAGCACAGGTGGGGGTCTTGATCTTTGATCATATATTTGAGTTACTGCAAACTTGGCCTAATCTACTTAAAACTACATGCTATATGAGAAAAAAATAAACCTCTAAAAATTTACAACTTTATTCATTATTGCTTCTATCCAGTTACATATCTGACCAAAACACTGTGCAATAATAGTATCACCTGTGGTTGGTGAATTCCATCTTAGAGATCTTTCATGCTCCTTACGTGCGAGATGATATAACTTTTTGCAATATCCCAGAACACTTTGGCATGATCATTGGCAGATGGGCAAACTTACTTAACCTTAGCTCAGGAAAGATATGAGATAAAAATACACATTTATGTGATTCACAAGCAGAGGTTCTACTACATTGGATTTTTGCAGTCATTGTAAATTGCAAAATAGATGACCAAGTAAATGACAAATAAATCCATGAGAAATGAGGATTGCAAAAGGATTTCAAACATATCATACATATGTTTTGGGGTGAGCTTAGATATACACTGAATGGTTCAATGAAATATGTGTAGGTTTTGTATCCTGAATGGCCTGATTTGTAATCTCTGATCAATTGTCTGACTTGATGAATAGTTTTGCCAGCCTCAATTTCTCATCCATAAAATGAGGATAATAAACTCTACTTTATAAGATGGTACATATAGAAATAATAAATGTGAAAAAATTACTGTCATTTTCACTTATCATCTAGTAAATGTTTATATTGGATTTGTCCCTTCATAAAGAGTTAATTTCTCACAAGATAAAATTTAAAATCATGACTATTATTAAGATTTGTTGAAGAAAATCTCATATTTTAGCTAAATATATTTTGATACATTTATCAAGCAAACTTCCCATTACCCTGAGATCTTTCAGCACCTGTTAAAGCCCTGTACAGAGTGGACATGTAAGGACTTATACTTGTTGGATGAGTAGACTATGGAGTGAATCAAATGTATGTAAATAATATGTTACTGTATTGTTATAAAGAAAAATTCACATTGCATTTCCTCTTAGAATGTTACTTAAATACATTTTGTTCAACATTTACAAATCCTGGTGCTTCAAGGACATAAAGTTGTATAATTTTTATTTGAATTTCAAACTTTCGAGTTTGAGAATGAAGATGCTAATATCAATCAGTCAGAGATTAAGCTGAGTATGCCTTAAATTTCAAGGTGCCACCAGTACAAACATGTCCTATTTTAGGCGTGGTCCTATGATAGTTACACAGAAAATCTCTTTACGAAGCAAAGCCAAGTGGAACTAAATAACAGAAATGATGGCAACGAATGCAATACAAATTTTGATCCTCTTTGCCCAAGATATTATCCAGTATAGGCTTAGACAAATGAATGTAAGTACTATTAGGTTTGAAAGAAGTGTTTAAAAAGATCTACAAAAATTAGACTTAATTATTTGAAGTGAAAGGAAATGGTATAGGTATAAATAAAGACCAACTAAAAGAGATATTTTAATTTCATTTAATGTCGCTTAAAAGTAGAACAATTTATATGTATTTGTAAGGTTATTATATTAAAAAAACTAACTACACATAATTTGAGACTAGGTACAAAGTAAGTACTGATGGATACAGGTTAGATCTTCATTTATTTAGTAACATGACCACAGGAGGTGAAATGTGGGGTAAGACAGCTATCAAGTTCCAAAGGGAATGAAGACCTATCTATATCCACAGTGATTATGGAAGGCTTTGTAGAGAAGGTTAAATTTGATAGATATTGAAGAATGGTTATTCTTTGGAAAGATAAGGATAAGGGAAGAGAGACCACTTATCCTGGTTGTATTTTTGAAGAAAGAATAATTTACCTGTTGGTTTCCTCTAGAAACTTATGTCACAGTATAGTCTGTAAATAATATGACTTCAAAAAACCCCCACTTTTGTCATAGTGCTACAGTGCATCCTGAAAAACCAACTGTGGCATTTTGTCAAGAGTTAGAAACAAAACAAAGAATATTAAGTTGAGAATATTTTTTAGAGAGACAATTTGTCTCTTTATTTAAGATATAGATTCTGTGACCTGATAGAATTGGTCTGAGTCCAGGCTCTGTCACTAATGGGTATGAAACATTGAGTGAGTTACGTAACTGCTGTATATTTCAGTTTCATCTTCTGAAATATGGGATTGGTTTAAATCTTAAATGAAATGATTATGCAAAACTTGGCACATGGTTAACAGTGTATAAATCTGAGCTTATGCAATTATTTTTGTTCTTATATCAGATGAAATGTCAATCTTTTCCTATCAATGCAGAGTTTAATGTTTGGAATTTTAATTATTTGGTTGCTAAGGCTCCATGATAAAGCAGGCTCATATAATGTAAACACAGATCTAAAAGGAAATACCGCTATCCTCTATAAAATAGCTAATTAAAACTAGGGATGAAAAACGTGTATATATAGAGAGACACACATATAAAATGATAACAAAATTTTGAATTATGAATGTCTGTACATACTGAGTGATATCAGATTTTTAATTCCTTCCTTCAAAACATAAAATAATTGTAGGTCCTAGTATTATGCAAATAAGTACCTTAATACAAAAATTCCTAGTCAGTTTATTGAGTCATAATATACAAATATACCCAAAGAATAGAATAAAATATTGCTAGTACTTTTAAAACCTGCTTTTCTGAAAAAAAATTCTTTCTATTTTAGTGGTTAATACCCAAGCAATTACATTTGATCCACTGAAACAAGTCAAAGTCTCATGATAAGTGAATTACTGTTTCAGAACTTAGAATTCATTTATGGCTATTTTCTTGGGACATAACTTTTTAAGGCAAGATATCATTATCCTTGTTGCACCTACTAGATTCAATGTACCTGGCACTTAGTACAGGTTCATTGAATATGAGGAAAAATGAAGGTGCAAGGAAAATGATACTTTCAAAATATTAAACAGACACAGCTTTATATCACCAGTGTAAATCATATTTCTGGCAACCATTCTTATTATTACACATTATGGCCCTAGAAAGAAACAAGAGGGAAAACACCATCACATAAAGAAGGAAATGGTTTAGATAATCTTTTCTGAACAGCTAAAGAAAGACATTTTGATTAATGAGGAATTGTAGGAAGAAGAGCTATTTGAGGAAATGAAAGCGATCCAAGCCTTATTTGACTTGCTTCTACATCTGCCCTTCAAATCTGAAGGGTGATGGGTGGGAGCGGATAGGAGCAGAGAGTTAGAGCATCTTTTGTCTGTCTTGCTACTTCATAAATTTTGCCAAAGAACTTTAAAAAAAAAAAACATATTTTGTGGTTTCTAAATTCAATAGAATGATTTGGACATATGTTCAAAAAAAAAAAAAGAAAGTTCTAAATTCTATTCTTAACATACTAGATCACAAATTTTTATCTTTAATAGATCTATAGATTATTTCAGTACACTGTCCATGTTTGGGAACAAAAGGCCATTTAAGATAGTAAATGATGTGTAAAAGCATTGCTCTCTTTGAATCTTTGCTAATCAGCATCAGTTAAATGAATGATGTATATGAATATGAGAAGCCATCATACTTCTAAACATATTCCCTTCTAAAAAAAAGTGGACTTGAATATTAAATTTTGTGAATAATAAATGCAACAATTGACAAATGCAACTTTAGTACTTTATATTATTAATATAACCTACTCTAAATAGAATATATATCTGTTACTTTACAAATACATCACACAGTCTAAATACCAATCTTTGCTTTAAATTCTGTTCTAAAAATCATTTGCACAAAAAAGATTTTTTTTTTTGATAAAAGAATTTTCTGTCCAAGTATTTGAGGAAAATACCACAAACTAAATCTACCTTTTGGATAATCCTGTTGCAAATGAGCATATTATGGACTCTGTGACTTTCTTCAGTTAACAAAACAAAACAAAATAAAACAAACAAACAAGAAAACAAAAACTTTAAAAATATGTATGGATTTCTTTTTTATCTGTACACCAATAAAATTCTGCTTTAAGTGGACTCAAATGTCCATAACACAATTTTGGGTACGATGGTTTAGACTATTAATTTTCAAATCATGTTCCAAAGAACATTAGGACTCTATGAGGCATTTCTTTGGTTTTCAGGGAAGAAAGCATCATCATTATATTCATGTTTAATTTATATCTGATCTGTCACCTTAGACTATGTCTCAATACTACCACAAAAACTGAAGTTCTAAAGCATAAAAAAGTCCCAGCAGGGTTTCCAAATTCACAAAGTTTAAGAAGCACTGGTGCAGATGATGAAAACTAGAAATCTGAGTGCTAATTTCAGTTCTGCTTCCAACTGTGTAATTTGAAATAACTAACTTACTTTTTTTGTGATTTTTTTACATTTATAAGCAAGCTAAGAAAAGGACTCTTATCCCACCATCTTGCAAGTAAAGCTTATTGACATTTATTGAGTGAATTGGTATGTATGTTGGAGAAATATTCACTAATAAATAATTGTAAAACATTCAGTAAATGAATATCACTATATAAACACATATTAAGTCATTGTACAGAAGGAGGAAAATAAGCATGGAAGCATTTATTATAAGAAAAGGCAAGTAAAATTCTAAGTTGCTCATATATTTCATATTGAAAGAAAAAAACTCATTGGCAACTTTATTTAATGCTTGGCTAAGTGAAACATTAAACAACTTTTTTAGAGTCCTTCATTTACATAGCTCTTAGATAAAGCATATTTGGCCTTCTAATGGATAATAATAATGCTAAGGGTAATCATGTGCTACATTTACATAATATAATTCTTTTGCTGCACTAGGAGTATTTTCACAACACTGATCTCATTTTTCTTTTGATGACATTCTCGTGAGGTAAGCAAGGACATGTAATTCAGTAATAGGTGTAAAATATAGACAAGGGAACAGTGCAGGCAATCAAAAGGAAAGAAAGGTATTTACCAACACAAAAAAAGTGCTAACTTACAGTTATCTTACTGTGGAAATTCAGTAAGAAATACACAGAAAACATTTTACAAATTCAAGATGGCAGGTATTTTTATTATTTTTTGGCACTTATTTGAGCTATGTATTTATTTTTTGTTCATGCATCACTTGCCCTATTACACAAATATATATTTTTCATAAATTTCTCTTTTACTTATCATTTTGTAAATGATAAGAAATTAAAGAAAGAAAACAGTTTCTGTTGAGACTCAGTTTTGTAACCTATAAAATCACCTGTAGAATATCTTGAAATACAGAATAACATAGAAAGATAGGAGAATGAAAAGGCAAAAGATAAGAGATTTTGAAAAGAGATCAGCAGACCTATTATATGAGCAATATGTATTCTGAGAAGAAACAAAACAGAAGGAAAAGAGGTAATATTTAAATAATGATAGGAATTTTTTTTTTTATTTGAAGTAAAACCAAAGCATGCAGAGGGAAAGAAGTAACTAATTTATCAGTTGTTTTATGAGGTAAAACTGTTGTATTGTTGGGACCGAACTATCTGTGATGCTGGAAGCTAGAAGATGGTGGAATGTGGTCTACAGCAGTGGCCCCCAACCTTTTTGGCACCAGCAACCGGTTTCATGGAAGACAATTTTTCCACGGATGGAGGAGCAGCGGAAGCGGAGCTCAGGCGGTGATGTGCAGTCCTGTTTTCCTAACAGGCCACAGATTGGTATTGGGCCACAGCCTGGGGGCTGGGGATAGCAGATCTACAGAACGCTAAAAATTAACAGCAACACAAGAGCTCTATTCTTAGCCAAGAATTCATTCTCTTACTAGAGTAAAGGAAAGATATTTGGGGATATGGAAGAATTCAGAAAATACATTAGCAGTTATTTCCTGCTGTGAAAATCACTCAGGTGACAACACAAGTCATTTACAACCCCGTTTTTATTTTCTTGCCTGAAACATCAAGGCTATAAAACTCAAATTCTAAAAACTCAGTTTACCTATTTCTCTTGTGAGCAATTATATCCATATCACATAGTTCTAGCCTATGAAACTTAGCAGAAATCTGCTGATATCAACTGTTTATTTTTTTCTTGTTTCAAGCTTAGAATATAAACTGAAAGCCCTAGAAGAGAAGTGACAATCTCGATATCAGCCCTTTATTCTAAGAATAACAGAGATAAACGATATAAAGGTCTCACTGTCCTGATGGCAATGTCAAGCCCTGAACTTCCTACCACAAGATACTTTATTGCATGAGATTAAAAAAACCTGTTGTTTAAAATATTTTTCAGGGTTTCTATTATTTGTAGGCAAATGTATTATTAACTTATGTAATACATAGTGTGTAGAAGTGGAACTCAGCTTGAAACAGAAACTAAAATGTGAAATTGGTTGAGTGCAAGAGGTAGAGTATATTAGACAATGAGAATTCTGCCACTGTCGGCTGGGAAGTTGATGATCCTTGTTTTGCAGTGATGGAACACTTATTACATCTAACATAGGCTATATTTTGGGATGCAAATCACATACTTTGTGAGGTAAATGGTGGGATAATTTCAGAATGTTGGAATGTTCTGGTTAGTGAAAGGGAATAATCATTTTAGGATAGTAGTTCTATTGAAATGTGGGAACCAGAGGTATGTAATACTAGAGGGCCACAAAAGTAATGTACATTTTTGTTAAAAACTAGTTTCCTTATCAGTTGTGGTTTCATAGGCATTTTCAATATCATTAAATAGAAAACAACTACACTGAGATAGCATGAAGTATTATGTTATTATAACAGACTCAAAAGAATGGGATATCTTAGTATCAAACTTTATTAATAATTTAATGATTTAATTTATTATCATCAAAAAACCTGGAAAGGAACCAAATACCCTTCAACTGGTGAATAGGTAAAAAAAAAAAAAAAAAGCAATGGTATATCTATACAATAGAATACTACTCAGTGATAAGAAAGGAACAAAATACTGATACATGAAATGAAAACGATGACTATCCATAACAGTGTGATAAATGAAAGGAACCAGACTCACAAGGCTACATAATTTGTGATTCTAATTAAATAATATTCTGGACAAGACAAAACTATAAGAAAAGAGATTGGTGATTGCAAAGGGCTGGAGATTATAAAGGTTACTGACTACAGAGTGGCAGTACAAGGGAATTTTTGAATTAGTGGATGTTATGCATTGAACTGTGCCCCTTCCCCCACAAAAAAACATTATTTTTAAGTCTTAACCCCCAGAACCTTAGAATATGATCTTATTTGAAGATAGGGTCTTTACAGAGGTAATTGAGTTAAAATAAGGTCATTAGGGTGGGCCCTAACACAACATAACTAGAGATCTGATAAAAAGGGAAATTTGGACAGAGATGTTCATAGAGGGAAGACAAAGTAAAGAGACATAGAGAAAAGATGGCCAAATGTAAGCCTAGGAGAGAGGCCTGGAAAGGACTTTTCCTCAGCCTTCAAAAGGAATTAATCCTGCCAAGACTTTGATTTTGGACTTCTAGCCTGCAGAACTGTGAGACAATAAATTTCTCTTAGTTAGGCCACCCAGTGTGTGGTTCTTTGTTACAGCAGCCCTAGCAAATTAATGTAATGGAACTGTTCTGTGTCTTGATTGTGTTGCTGATTACATGATTGTATGCATTTGACAGAATTCACAGAATTGTACTCCAAAAAGAGTTTATTTACTGTATGTGGGTGAAAAAGTGAATTAAAAACACAGCTTAGGAAAAATCACTCTTTGTTATCTCAAAAATACGACACTGTAAAATAACAAAAATATGGGAAATTTAAACAAACACTTCACAACAAATGGTCAGTAAGCACATGAAAAGATGGTCAACATCATTAGTCATCAGGGAAATTCTAAGTAAAACCATAAGAAGATATCCTTGCATATTCATCATACTATCTAAAATCAAGATGTTTCACAATACCAAAATATTATTGAGAATTGGAGTAACCGAACTCTCAACTGTTGCTCTTGGGAATGTAAGTTGGTACAACCAATTTGCAAAAAGCATTGGGCAATTCCTTAAAATCTTTAACAATGATTACTATAAAATCTGGAAAATCAACTCTTATTTACCAAAGAGAATTGTCTTAGCTTAGGTTGCTATAGCAATATCCCATAAATTGGATGGCTTATCAACAACAGAAATTTATTTCTCACAGTTCTTGAGGCTGGAAGTCTGAGATCAGGATGCCAGCAGGGTATGGTGTGATGAGGTTCCTTTTCTGGGTTGTAAACTGCTAACTTTTCATTGCAGCCTCATATGGCAGGAGGGTTGAGGGAGTTCTCTGGGGTGCCTTTTATGAACATATTGATCATATCCAGGACCCAGTCAACTTCCAGAGGCTCCATCTCCAAATACTCATCACATTGGGGATTAGGTTTCCACAGACGAATTTTGGGAGGATGTAAACATTTAGTCTACAGCAAAAATGAAAATATATTACACAAAAACCATCACAGAATGTTCATCATGACTTTATTCATAATAATCCAAACCTGGAAATCATACAAATGTACATCAAAAGGAGGGTGAACAAACAAGTGTGGTATAATCATACAACAGAATACTATTTTACAGTAAAAAATGATGAATGAGAGATACATGTGAAAAATGGAAGAATCTCAAACCATTATACTGAGTGAAAGAAGCCAAATACAAGAGAGAATTTGTGATATGACTTCATATATATA
>NW_012138747.1:3316648-3321643 GCF_000956105.1 Propithecus coquereli
AGAGTCTCACTCTGTTGCCTAGGCTAGAATGCCATGGCGTCAGCCTAGCTCACAGCAACCTCAAACTCCTGGGCTCAAGCAATCCTTATGCCTCAGCCTCCTGAGTAGCTGGGAATACAGGTATGCACCACCACGCCCAGCTGATTTTTTCTATATATTTTTAGTTGTCCAGCTCATTTCTTTCTATTTTTAGTAGAGACAGTGTCTTGCTCTTGCTCAGGCTGGTCTCAAACTCCTGGTTTTGTTTTTTGGAAAACTCTGGAGAGCTCTAAGACAATTCAGTGGAGGAATGATAATGGTATTAAAATAACTAAATTCCCAATAAAATGAGACTTGATCTATACTCTGCACCACATAATATTAACTGTAGGTCATTAAATATGAAATGTCTGATTTCAAATCAAAAGTTTAGTTTATTATATCTCAAACAAGAAACAGTACAATTAACCAAAGTATGCACCCAAACAATTGACACAGTTTTGCCATCTTAATGGTAACTTATTTATGCCAGTAGCAAAGAAGCCTGGATATTGAGTGGTGATGGAATCACAAAAGGTGTGTCTTTCACAGCTTGTTGAGAACTGAATATTTTTCCTTGCAAGCAGTGGTCCAAATTCTGGAAGAAGGGTAATAAATTGGTGCAAGGTCTGGTGATTATGGTGGATGACAGAGAGTTTCCAAGTCCAGCTGCTATAGTTTGAGCAGTATTGTTTGTGCAACATGTGGTTAAGCGTTGTCTTGCAAGAGGATTGGTCTGTCTTTATTGACCAGTCTTGGCTACTTAATGGCAAACATCCTCATCATTTCATCCAGTGGTTGCAGTAGACATCAGCTATAATCGATTGACCAGTTTTCATGAAGCTGTAGTGGATAACACCAGCACTGCACCACCAAACAGACACCATTAGCTTTTTTTGATGAATAGTTGGTTTTGGATTTTCGGCATTTCATCTCTATCCAACCATTGTGCCCAACGTTTGCAATTGTCAAAATGAATCCATTTTTCATCACATGTAACAATATGGTGTAGAAACGGTTTATGTCTTGACAGAAAAGAAAGGCAAGCTTCGAGATGATTTCTCTTCTGATGCTGTTTTAATTCATGTGGTACCCATCCATCCAGCTTCTTTATCTTGCCTATTTGTTTCAAATGATCCAATATTGTTGGAACAGTAACATTAAACCTTGCTGCTAATTCATGTGTAAGTTGAGGTGGATTCACTTCCACTACAACTTTCAGCTCATCATTATCCACCTTGGTCTCATGCTGCCCACATGGCTCATTTTCAAGATTAAAGTCACCAGAATGGAACTTCCTAAACCATAGACATACTGTGCCTTCTTAGCCTCATCCTTCCCAAACACTTCATTGATATTTTGAGCTGTCTGAGCTTCACTAGTTCAACAATGGAACTCATATTCGAAAATAACATAAATTTTTACTTAGCCATGGTTTCACAAATACTGCTCTAAAAAACGTCTGAAAGGTAATCACAAGCCAAACCATGCGTTTGAAAAAATGAGGATGTACCTTCACAATAAAAATAAAACAAGAAGTGTCAAAGTGAAATGTCAGAGATATCAGCTGTCAATCTTAGTACTTAAGGAAACTGGACATTTCATACTTAATAACCTTAATGAAAAATAGATTACAGACCTAAATATAAAACCTAAAACTGTAAAACTTCTAGAATAAAAAATAAGACAAATTATTTATAACCTGTGTTAGGCAAAGATCTCTTTGATATGACACAAAAAGGAAAATATATAAAAGAAAAATGATAAATTGGACTTTATTAAAATTGATATCTGTTCCACTAAAGATATTGTTAACAGCATGAAAAGACAAGCTGCCAACTGGAAAAAAATATGGGAAATCACATAACTGACAAAAGATTTCTATTCGGAATATATAAAGAACACTTCAGACTGAATTAAAAAAATTAACAAAATATTTTAACTGATGCTTCACGGAAGAAGACATAGATGGCAAATAAGCACATGAAAAGGTGCTAATTAGGGAAATGCAAATTATAACTATAACAATTATATACCACTTCATATTTATTAATATGTCTAAAATTAAAAAGATAAATGTTGGCAAGAATGTAAAATATTACAACAACATTTTGTAAAGTCTTTGTTATATTCTTTTTTTTTTTTTTTGAGTCAGAGTCTCCTTCTGTCACCTGGGCTAGAGTGCAGTAATGTCGTCATAGCTTATTGCAACTCCTGGGCTCAAGCAATTCTCCTGTCTCAGCCTCACGAATAGCTGGAACTACAGGCATGCCATCGTGCCCGGCTAATTTTTCTATTTTTTGTAGAGACAGAGTCTCACTTTTGCTCAGGCTGACCTCAAACTCCTGAGCTGAAGAGATCATCCTGCCTCAGACATCCAGACTGCTATGATTACAGGCGTGAGCCACTATAACTGGCCCCTTTGTTCTATTCTTAAAACAATAAACTTCTAGTTACCATATAGCCCAACCTTTCTGCTCATAGGTATTTACACAAGGAAATTGAAAAGCATATATTCATACAAAGAGTTGCACATTAATGTTCATCACAAGTTTATTTGCAATAACACAAAACTGGAAACAACTCAAATATCCTTCAAAAGGTGAATGGATAAACAAATTATAATACAGACATATAATGGAATACTACCCAGCAATAAAAATGAATGAATTCTTCATATGAGCAACAACATGGATAAACCTCAAATTAATCATTCTGAGTGAAAGAAGCTGGACAAAAAGTATACATACTGTATGACTGCATCCATATTAAATTCTAGAGAGTGGAAACTAACCTGTAGTGACAGAAAAGAAAATCAGCAGTTGCCCTGAGGATGAGGAGTTGAGGGGATTTAACAGGGGTTCTAAAAAGGCACAGGGAACTTTTGGCAGTGATGGATATGTTCATCATCTTGATTTTGGATTTTGGTAATGGTTTCATGGATATATACAATGTCAAAACATTCATTTGCATACTTTGTGTGCAGTTTATCAATTATATCTCAATATAGCTATGAGAAAAAGAAAAATACAAAGAAATAATTTTCCCTGGATAAAGGAACCAACATATTTTGAAACATAATTTGATATTCCGAACAAGATTCTTCTATTGAAGTAATTATTTGAGGTCAATGTTTATCATCATGTTGGTTCACAGTTGTAGCTGCCAAATGTAAGGGTCAGACTGTAAAAATGTCTGGCTAAGCACTTTGTGCAAGCACACACATAGTCAAAGGTGGTTACAGTTCAAATATGGTTTTATTATTGTCAGTGAGTATTTATTGAGAATCAACTGCTTGTCTGGCAATAAAGTCAAAACTAGAGATATCTTCCATTACAATGAAGTAATTCTTTCCTTAGTAGCTTAAAACACAAAATATTTCAAGAGCTTCCCATTAAATATAACCATCATGACAAAACATCTGAATCAAAAGAGAAAAAAAAATCTAAGTAAGGATCTGGCTATGCAGATGAACACCAGAATATTTGACAGATCCCCACCCCGCTTTGTATTCATGCTATATAGCTTCCAGTTATTAAATTCAGTTAACAAGTTCAGTGTATTCAAGATAGTACGAAAATCAAAATAAATGCTTTAGATATGCAAATAGATGAAACACTTGGATCAATAAATTTATCATTGATTTTAAGTGGTTTTACCATGTCATGTCAAAAGTTAATACACTGAAAACCAGTCAATATAATTAAAAGAGTCTTTTGTTCGAATAAGTGAATCATTTGATCCAAGTTTTAAAAAATCATAATCTTAAGCAGTACGTCTCATACATACACATAAAGTATCTATGTATCTTGTTAAAATGCACATTCTTGTTTATTAGGTCTAGAGTGTGGCTTGAGACACAACAGTTTTAAACAGTTCCAAGGTGGGCCCAGAAGTTTCCTACTGCTATTATAGTGAATTCCCACAAACTTAGTTGATTAAAACAATGCACATTTTTATTTTAGGATTCTGCAGGTTAGAAGTCCAAAATCAGTATTGGTGTACTAAAAACAAAATGTTGACAGGTTTGCATTCCTTCTGGGGACTTTAGTAAATCCTTTCCATTGCCTTTTCCAACTTCCAGAAGCTATTAGCGTTCCTTAGCTCATGGCCTCACATCAGTCCCCTCGACCTCTGCTTCCGTGGTCACATGGGTTTCTCTTCTGATTCTGACCATTCCACTTCTCTTTTAAGAACTCCTGTGGTTACATTGGGCCCGCCAAGACAATCCAGGATAAGCTCCCCATTTCAAAATACTTAATTGTTCTCTTGTCCAGTTCGCATCAAAAAAAAATCTATATAGATGAAATTTAATTTAATAACACTTGCATAGTCCCTTTTTCCATGTAATGTGATTTATTCATGGATTCTGGGGATTAAGGCATGGACACCTGTGGAATGTCATTATTTGGTTTGGCCTACTATGCCAGTTGTTGGTGATGCTGCTGGTCTGTAGGGTATACTTTTTGTAATAAGTCTCTAGAGCAGAATAGAGAAAAGCCAAAGATTCCCTGGGAGATCTGTTTGACAAAGAATCATATTACTTAATTGATCCTGCTGCTTATTCAAATGTAGTACAGAAACTGAGTTGAAATGAAGGGTTTCTGTCTTGCTACTGAGATGGTAAAAGTGTGCGTGTATGTGTGTGTATCACACACACACTTTATTTAAAGGATCATGGATTCACAAAAGATTTTATGATGTGTATTTATATTTCCCGGATATTATTCTTCCAAACTAAACAGCTTAAAAGCCTTTTTGAGAAAAATATTTGTGTACATGAGGAGGGAGATGGAGAGAGAGCTTTAAAAATGCAGTATCTGCAAAGAATTCCATATTCTGTTAACTCTCCTTATTTTTTATTTTTTTATTTTTTTATTTCAGCAAATTATGGGTGTACATATGTTTAGGTTATCTGTGTTGCCCTTGGTTCCCCCCCCACCGAAGTCCGTGTTTCAAATATGTCCATCCTTCGGG
>NW_012138747.1:3323569-3343384 GCF_000956105.1 Propithecus coquereli
TCTCCACTTCTATTCAACATAGTGCTCGAAATCCTAGCCACAGCAATTAGGCAAGAGAGGGATATTAAGGGTGTCCAAATGTTAACTCTCCTTTTTCAATCCTCTCACCAAAGTCTATCTCCTTTCACCACACTGTAAAATTTGTATGCATATGTTCTCATTTACCCTCTGCCTCCACTCTGTAAGTTCAAAACACTGTGGATAGGATTTTGTTCTTCCTCCCATCTACTTCCTTCCCACCTCCTGCCCTCTTTTTCCCTTTCTTTCTGCCTTCTTCTTTTCTTTCTTTCTCCCTTCTTTGTTCCTTCCTTCTTTTTCTATTTCCTTCTTTCTTTCCTTTCTTCCTTTCTTCCTTCCTTCCTTCCTTCTTTTTTCTTTCTATCTGATTTTCTTACTTCTTCCCTCCTCCCTCTCTTTCTCTTTTTCAATCCTACTTACTAGTAGCTAGATGCCACTGAATATAGTAAGTGCTCCATTGTTACCTAGCTTGATACAACTGAAAATTGTGAATGGTTGTTAAAAAATACTGACTCATTTTTTATGCTTCCTTTGTGACAATTACATAGTTTTTAAAAATTAATATTTAAATTTATATTAATAATTTATGTTGTCACTTTAAATTACCCAGGAAAATACTCATTTGACTTGCCATGTTATTATTTTGCTTTTATTGTTTTTTCTTTTTAATTGACATTTCACACATAAATAAAATTAAGCAAAGTGAAGCAGAAAGTGAAAAAAGACTAAAAATAAAGAACAAAAAATGCACAGCCTCAGTGAACTGAGAGAAAATGTCAAGAGGTCTATAGATACGTGTTTGATATTGTAGGAAGAGAGAAAGAAGAGGAATAGAAATAAAACTGAAAAAAATAATGACTAAAGAATTTTCATATTTATCTAAAACTATAAATCCAAGAATCTCTTCATAATGGCCGTGGGAAATTTGACGTATCAAATTGAGTTGAGTTGTTTTCCCCTGGCCTCCTAGATTTTCGTTCTGTGCATGTGCACACTGGTATTCAGCCAGAGACTCCAGGGAAATATTAGCAGATTCCTGGAGCTCTTTCTCTGTGTTCTCGCTTGGTAAACTCTGCCCTGCAAAATCTACCTGTCTCCATCCACAAGCCATCAAAAGTGCCTGGTTTTATTTGTGTTCTCCAACTTACATTGTGGTCCAGAAATTGCTTATAGGCAGAAAGCTGAGGAGATTTTAGGACTCTCCTTCTTAGTTTCTTTTTTCTCAGAAATCACAATCCTTTTCTGTCTGTTGTCTAATATTTGAAAATTCTTGTTTCATGTATCTTGTCCATTTGTCCAACTGTTTACAATGGGAAGGTAATTGCAGACCATCTTACTTCCTCATGGCTGGAAGAGATATTTAAATTAATTTTTTAAAAAAGAAAAAATAACTCAACTTCATAGAGAAAATAAGTCAAATGAGGGGACACATATTTTCCAACTATTGCCGCTTTCATCATATATTATCACCAATAAGTAACCAATCGGGTGCTGTTTTTCTTTTTAAAACAAATTTCATTTCTCGATTTATGTCAAGAGATTGACTAAAACATTGAATGGAGAGATATATTTTCTTTAATATAAAACCATTAAATGTCAATTAACTTTGTAAACACAAATCCTTTGCTAACACTGAACACATAAAATCATGCAGATTCATCCAGGCGTAACTTCCAAAGCCAATATACATGAACACCAATACTGCCCCCAAAATGAGATATATCAAAGGTTTCGAATGTTATCATTTTAGACCTCTACTTTAAATTGTACATAATTAAAATGACAGTTAGAATGCAAGTAAATTTACACAGCATCTACATCATTTTCTTATCATCGATTAAGAGTTTTATTTTATAGTATGGTGGGAAATGTTCCTGATACATAAAAAATATCACAGAATGATGTCCTTTTTCTTGAAATATGTATTAAGAATGAAACATTATGCAGAAATTTCATCTCAAAATCACCCAGCAAAGTCCAGTCACCCACTGGACTTTGAAAATTATGCCCTTACTTGAAAATATTCCTCAAAAGATTTTAAGAAGATACTATTAATACCGGCGTAGAGTTCCCATTGATCTGTGAGAATGGGTCAATCATAATTTTGTCTCTTCCGTCATCCTTCCTGTTTACTGCTGGATAGATAGCTCATTCTGCTGATGTGTTATCAGCAGCTTTGGAGCTAAAAATGTTAAAAAGACTTAAAATCTCAATGATGAATTTGGTATAGGAGATGTGGAGGAGTGAAGAAATGCATAATGAAGGTAAGAACTCTAACAAAAACTTCAGCCTCTGGAAATCAATGTTATTATCAATATACATAGTTGGAGGCAAGAAGATAACGCATTTACTGGATCTTAAGATGTCATGGGTGTTATTGTAAGTGCTGTATACATAGCAAACCTTTTATTCTTTGGAACAACCCTTTTAGTAAGATATTATTATGGAGATGTTACAGTTGAGGAAACTGAGGAAACGAGATATTAATTTGCCAAATGTCTCACAGCTGAGCTTATAGGAGCCAGAGCCCAAAATTGAACTTCACAACCTAACAGCTTTGCTTTACTGAAATTATAGTGGGGGTGTTATTAACCAATGTTACATTTTAGGGCCCATAAATTTGTTATGTTCATCTCTGTCCAATAATAGATGTGCACGTATAAACAAGCCAGGGTATTATAAACCTGGTTCTACCAGCATTTTCAGATGAAAGGATGAAAGCCCTGGACACAGGTGAATGCTGTTATGTCCTCGAGCCAAGGTCACACCCTGGAGCCTCCCATTGACCCGGGTTTCCTCGGCCCCATTCTGCTAAGACTCTCTCTCATGTGTTCTTCTTTCTTAAATTGTTCCACCATAGCTTTTTTCCTTGAACCCTCAAAAATCCTACGCTCATTTTTTTTTCACAATAGAATACATGCATCAAAAAACAAAATGTTAAACATTATCAAATGATAAACAGTCTTTAGTTTTTAGTGTACTAAATCTTCAAACACTTCCTAAAGGAGAGAGATATGATACAATACATACTGGCAGTGTAATGTGTATGAAAAGA
Source organism: Propithecus coquereli (assembly GCF_000956105.1). Lineage (NCBI taxonomy): Eukaryota > Metazoa > Chordata > Mammalia > Primates > Indriidae > Propithecus > Propithecus coquereli. The sequence goes on from NW_012138747.1 coordinate 3,326,643, forward strand.
CTTCCCTCCTAGAATGAGATTAACTCCTCAATTATAAGGTCTATTAGGACAAGAGCACTGCCTACTGTGTTCACTAATTTGTTCCCAGTGCCTAGAAGAGTTCCTGTCATGTAGTCATCACTCAATTAATATTTGTTGAATTTATGAATGAATGGATGATTAAACAATGCAGGTATTTAAAGATAGAAAGAGAACACAGTTAAATTTTCATATTAAAATAGGTTGAATGTTCATTCCCTAGCTAGAAAAGTTATAATTTCTGTATTTGGAGCCCCTGTCTCCTTCTTTCCATATGAAAAAGACTTTCAAAGCCAATTAGCTTTTAGCCTACCTTCTCAACCCATTACTTTGGTAGAACACCCATGTTCAATTGATTGTTCTCCCACTGTAGCTTTAAGGTAGTATTTACTGAAGGTAAAGAAGAAAGATCAACCATTTGTTTAATGCTAACTTTGAAAAAATAAAATTAAAAATGCTAGTTAACCTTACAATTATAGTCTCCAGTTAGAAATGAGAAACTCTGGAGGAAAACTAAGACATTACATTACCACACTTCCCCTAACAAACCAGCTGCAACATTGGCATAAGTCTTTGGAGACTTATCTAATATCTAGTTTCCTGGCCATCACCCTCACACTTGTACAGTCACTTAATTGAAGGATAACTGTTAAATTTCTTATGGCTAAAGGAGGCTGATGCAAAATTTTTGCTCTCAGATGAACTGCATCACTTTTGAACAATAAATAAGCTTATGGAAGCCTGTTGCCAGACTTTGAGAATATGCATTCAGTAAAAAAAGAATATAGATTCTAGTATCCTTATAGGAATAATCCATCATATTTTACTTCAAAGACACTTTGAGACCTGCAGTTTGACATTCTTTTATAGCCTTTTACTCCCAAGCCTATAAAATTACTGTACTTTTAGAATTCTATCTGTATTTTAAATACTGATCTCTCTGAAAGATATATGGTTAAAACATACCTTACATATTTCTCAAGATTTTACTTTACACTAAAACTTAAGTGCTATCTTTGACAATTTGTTAAAAATTGCAAGCCTCTCCAATGGAGGAAAACAAAAAATAAGAAGGAACTAAAACTCATTTGTCCTCTTTTAAACAGCTCCTTTTTTTTTTTTTTTTTTTTTTTTCCATTATTAAGGCTATTTCTTACCGGAAAACAGGATGACTAAACCTTAAATGCAAAGGTTATGTGAGAAAGGCTATTTGGGCAATGACTTGGCATGTTCCTCTGCGGGCAGAGGGTGCTCTGCTGGGAAGACTGCCATCTTGGCAACATTAAGGTCTGCATTTGTAGATAATGCAACGGCATCTAGTCATAGCTGACCTATTGGAATTGAGATGATTCATTGAGATAATTTTGTATAATGGTACTATTAACTTTTAACAATTACCAAGGACTATAGACCTAGAAAAGAGAATTGAGGACCTACATATAAATAGAGTGCCTGTTTCCCTGCAAGGAGGGTGGGTCCATTAAAAATAGGCTATGTGGAGATTACCATGTAATTAACTACATTATGAAACTCCTACGTTAATGCTTGTCTCTGTTTCCTGTCGCTCTGCATGAAAACCGTTGGCAGGAAGCGAGTCATGGAAAGAATTTTCAGTTAAGGTACATGGACTTGACAGTGCCCCAGTAATAGTCTGACTAAATTCTCTCATAGATAAAAGCCAGGTGTGGACATTAGAAGTCTTAAACAACAAGCAGATGTTTAACTAAAAGGCAAGAGCACATTTTAGAAAAATAACAGCACTGCTGGAATAAGGATATCTAAGAAATCCCTCTGGGCTATTATTCAACCTTTTGTTTGAAAACTATTTAAATATTAAAAGGGTATAGTCTATCAGAAATACTATTTAATGTCTTAGATTAGGCAGGCTAGCTTCAGTTTAGGTGTATTAACTACAGTAAAAATAATTTTGTTTTCTGGTGACTTGTAAATCGTGTATTTCTTAGACTTGAAATTACTTTAAATAAGATTCAAGGAAATCTAAATCTAGGAAATTTGACAGGTGTCAAATAACTGCAGTATGGTCTCTATATTTGTGCCCACTGAGAAGTTAAATATAAGAAATGCTTCATTAGCGTGTCCTTGTAGTCATTGTATTAGTTTGCAATCTTTCAATTTGCAGTTATTTGCAGATGTATCAAGTGTAATGGGCTCTATTCAGCAAGCTATCCTCTTTATTGGTTGCTTCTCACATGGTCAAGGGCATACTAAACATCCTGGAATGATTCCCTCTTTCAATCACTATGCCAATAATCACTTAGAATACAAGTGGATTCTTTTCATTTAGAACAACCAGGTGGCTGAAGAGAGTCAGTTAATAAGCAATCAGCAAAATCAAAAGCAATAATGAAGCCCTTCAAGGTTTTGTGCTGTATTGCCTGATATATAATCTCTATTTTGTGAATAAATATACAGTATGCCTAGCAGTTGAATGACTTTGCTGATGCCACATTCCAGTCTTTGTGAGTTTATTCAGCTTTGAAGTTCTCACAGCCAGGAGAGATCTAACATCTGTTTGAAGACACTACCTTCCGTTGTAGAAGACTCTCACTGTTGCAAAGTTGGGTTTTCTCCTGATCCTACAGTTTTCAGTAATGCCTGTCAATATATCTTTTTATCTAGAGAAAGAAGTAAAAAATAGGAACTACAAAAAGTATATTGAATGTATTCATCTAATTTTGCAAAAAGAATGCTGTAATTAGAGGGATTTGATCTGAAAACTATACTGGGATTTCAGATGTTAACTTACAAGATTTTTCTTGCTCATCACAATCTACTTTGACTCAACAAACTTTATTATGTTCTGTATTACTTTTACATAGATTAGAACATCACTTTTCTGATGACATAAGTCAATATTTCTTTTTTCCTTAATATTATTCTCCTTTGTATGCCAGATGCGGTGTCAATCTGAATAAAATTCAAAGTTTGAATCAGCAAGGATCTTCAAAAGCCTTGGGACAATCTCCATTTCTTGATTGTGTATCAGATGACTTTAGTTTTATTAGGTTATGATTGTATCTGAGATTGAATAATAGTTAATATTTAATGTAAAGGAGATTTTGGCCCTTCAGGTCCAGATAACGTTCTGAATATGGGAAGTTCATTGTCTCTGCGACTTTACTTTCTCTCATTTCTGTCTCTTTAAGTACCCACCACCCACTCAACATAGAGAGGTGATCCACATTTTCATTTTGATCCTGTAATTTCAGAATTACAAATTCCTTGATTACTGTTAGTTCTATTCCATAAGGAACCCTTCAATAACTGTATTCTTCTTATTACCATTTGAACATCATGGTATAGTATGTGTATGTGTCCTGGGAATGGTTAAGGTGCTCCAGAACGTATGTCAGAGACTCATTTCATAAGCACATTTAATCTGTCATGAGGTCAAAAAATCAAGATCTTAAAAGTGAAGAACAAGAGAAGGACAAGAGAACACTGTGTTGATACACAAACACATCCCCTGTTCCTTAGGAAGACTTTATGGGGTAAGGGTGGGAGATGATCCTTTCTCAACTGCCAGTTCCCTGTAGGGCCAAATGACACCATATATCATGAAAACACCACAAATCTTCTCTGTATTCTCAGAACATATGCCTTATGTTTTATATTTGATAAGTTTGTTATTTCTGTCTATTTTCATGACAAACGGCAAAACCTTTGTTTCATTTCATTTTGTTTTTAACTATAAGGCTCACTCCACTAGACCTTTGAGGATTCTTCTCTTGTTACCACTTTCTCAAAAACAAAAATTTTCATATTTCCTATTCCCTAGCTATATATTTGGACAGCACTCTAATTTAGATAGACAACTTTGCTTCCATGGATTGTGTCTAAATGACAATTCCCTACCTCCATTTTAGATCACTTAAATATTAAGATATACTGTTAAGATAGAAAGTCCTAATGTTAAAATATTTAACTGCCCCTGCAATGTTTGCAATTATAGATCAGCAATTATAATGTGTGCACCAAGGAACTTCTGTTCTTTGGGATATATATTACATGAAAAATTAAGAGTCCAATAAATTTGAGCAAGACTTATTTAACAAAGTCAAATGAGTTTCTTTCCTAAATGTCTTACCAGGATTTTTAATACATTTCTAACATTTGTGGATTTTTAAGACAGGAACATAGCATAAAACAAATCCCAATCAACCAGGAAATGTATGTTTTTTTAAACATCATTTATATTTTTTGTGTCTTCCATAGGATTCATTATGAAAATATGCTCTTTGATAAAACAAATGCAAAAAGAAAGAATTTTCATATATAAGAATTTTGGGTCAAAATTTGGGATTTGGAGCTAATAATTCATCTTCTATAAGATGAACTCATTTTATTCAACAAATATTTAAATACCAACAATATTCCAAGCAGTTATCAAATAATTTACATGGCAAATATCTCAAGTTCTTTAATACTATTATCTTGTTTTCACAGTTACATTTTTGTCTTTTTGAAAAATTATTATAAAACAAAAGTTTTTCTTAACCTGGTTATATCTGAGTAAAAAGAAGTACTGTACCTCTATATTAGTCACTACTGTTCCAATGCAACTGAAGAGGTGTGGTCTGGGGAATAGATGGACAGTTAATCTAATCTGTAAATACCAGATTTGGTTTACATGTATCCTAGTGCCAGTGATTGATTTCTGTACAATACAATGTCAAAACAATGACAGAACTAGTCCAGAGTGATGGTATTGAAGATAGACACCATTATTTTCTATTGCTTATGACTCCCCAAAACTGTCAATTTTGTTGGTAGAACTGGAACAGTTATATAACTGGGGAGAGTAAATTTGATGAGTTCCATGCAATAAAGCTACTAGAGGGGTGAGGAGAGACTGGGAAAACTAAGTTATTTTACTTTTAAATAAGCACATTTAGGACAAAGGCAATCCCTGAGCTAGCCTCAGGTATGTTTTAGGACTCATACTGTGCATAGAAATGATAGACACTTTTCTTAACAGCTAAATATTTGAAAACAAAACACTCAACTGTTTGAAGATTTCAAGAAAGAGTAAAGCAAAAAGAAAGGACTTGTCTACATGTCTATATCCTTAGTGATATGACAATAATAGTCAGCAAAAGGAGATTATTTGATTCAATACTTTGCTTCTTATTTTACTGAAAAACAAAAGAAATCAGAAACAATCTGAACATGTCCACATGATACTACCGGTTAATCCTCCAATATGTGTGCAGATCTATCACCACACTCTCTGCCTCACCTCCTATTTCAATAAATGAACTGACCCCTCATTTGTAAAATCAAACTTTCTACTTCCGAATGGATCTTAATTACCTGCTGCCTTTCTTGGAGAACCTTTTCAACATTTCCTTTCTCTTTCCTACATCATTAACTTTCTTCTTTTCCACTGTGTTATTCCCATCAGCATATAAGCATAATGTAATGCTTTCCATCTCGAACTAAAAGAAAAAAATAACTACCTTGATCCCACCCAAACTACAATCTCTGTCATAAGCATTTAGCTCAGTTTTGTAGGAGGAAAAGAATCTTCAAATATGTTGACTATACTTGCCATCTCCTGACTGTCTCCTTGAATTAACCCTCCATCAGGAGTTTTTTTTCCCCACCATTACACAAACCTACTTTTGTTGAACGTCACCAATGGTCACCTTATTGCTATTCTAATGTCAGCTCTTAGGCTTTGATTCATTTGGCTTTTGGTGAGAGGTGACACAGCTGACCATTCTCTTCTTTTTGAAACAATTTCAACAATTGGCTTTCATCATATTCTCCTAGCTATGTTCCCCTCTCTCTCTGGCTGCTCCATCCTAATCTGTTTGCTGGATAGCTCTCATCTGTAAACTCTGTAGTATTCTAGAGAACAATCCTCAGACCTATCCTTTATTCCTGCTCATTTCCTAAGTAATTCCATTCAGTATTATAGTTTTACAGCAATCTTTATACTATTAGCAAACAATATCTTCAGTTCTCAATGTTAATATGAAACCAAAACACTATCCATAAATAGACAAATTGATAAATTGGACTTTATCAAAATTGAAAATGTTTACTCTTTGATAGACTACTTTAAGAAAATGAAACGACAAGCTACCAATTAGGAGAATGTGTTTCAAAATCACATATTTGACAATGAATTTATATTATAAATATATTAAGGACTCTTAAAGCTCAATATTAGGAAAAAAAAGCAATAGAAGATAGAAAAATATTTCAGCAGACATTTCACCAAGGAAGATATATAGATAGATAATAAGCAAATAAAATATACTCAATTACATTAGCCATTAGAGGAAAACACACTAAAATTATTATGAAGTATAGCTTCGTGCCTACTAGAATGCCAAAAAAATAAAAAATTAAATAAAGAGGTGAAATTACCAAGAGTTGTAAAGAATGTTGAACCACTAGAACCCTTACTTCTTGCTGATGGGAATGTAAAATGATACAGCTATTATAAAAATTTGGCAATTTCATGTAAAGTTAGAAGTATAACTTATATATAACCCAACAATCTCACTCCTTTTTATTTACCCATGAGAAATAAAAATCTCTGTTCACACACACACATAAATCTTGTACATGAATATTTCCAGCAACTTTATTCATGTCACCAAAATTAGAAGCAACCCAAATGCCTATAAACAAACTGGTGCATACATATACATCTATACTTCCATGCCTTGGTCTAAAATCCTCGATATCTTTATTGACACCTATTTTTGCTGGACAGTGTACATTTGATTCCTACAACAAATACTGTTGTTTCACTTTCAAAATAATCCAGGCTCTTCTTCCCTTCTCTAGTTTATGCCACCATCGTCTCTCATCATTGATCATATCCCGAACATTTGTAGGCCAGAGGTAAGAGTAGAAATAGAAGCTCACATATCATATGTGTAAATATTTGGAAGTTTAAAACATTCTAAAAATGGTTAAATAAAATACACAGCAATGAAAAAGCCTGGGTATCAGCCTAAGGCCTAAGGCCCCAGATGTCAGTTTATAGCCTGCCTCCTTCTCTTCCTCCCAACTGCCATCCTACTATATCCCATACAAGAGGGCTCTCATACAAATACAAATAACCAAGCTTGCACATTCAAATTTAGTTCACAACTTATGAAAGCAACCATTTCTTCACAATCCCTTAGGCTTGGGCACATACACCAGGGGTAGTTAAATAATTTTGGGGGCCCAGTACAAAATATAAACATTAGACTCCTTGTTCAAAAAGCAGGGAAAAATAGATGTCTTTAAAGTTACTAAATTATAAAGCTTTTCCTTTCTTCTGTGGTCTCTCTCCTTGTCATGGTGTTTTTATTTGCTATTTAATGTCACCCTGCACACCAATTAGAATGGCAAATTTTTTTATTAAAAAACTGTAATTCTGTGTCCATGGAGCATCATAAACTCTACATGTGAATAGGTGACAAGGAATAATCTACATGCATCTTGTCTGTATTTTCTCTGCTTGTGCACATGCTACATTGGATTTCATTTACAAATAAGAAATTCAGAGATACAGTTGGTAAGAATTCCAAAATGGTGACAACTGTGCATTAAGCCAGTGGGAGCCCTTCTGAGTGTGTAGCCCTATGTGACTGCACAGGAAGCTAGCCTTGCATATACCAGTGGAACATTCTGTTTGGAAAGGCAAACCTGGAAAAAGTCATGATAGATCAAGATTTCAGGATTCCAGGTGCCTTGAGAATGGAAGAGGAGATGTGGTCTCTGGGTTGGTGTGGGTACATCCCCTTTGCTTCATGGATTCCTCACTGATAAAGGGAAAGAATAGGGCCCAGGGCAGTAGTTTCTCTTCCAGGCTTAAGGATAACAGTCTAGTCTCCTAATTGGATTTTCTTTGTTTTTCCTTAACCTTACTATTTTCTATCCATATATCATCAGGAGTAATTCCCTTTAAATGTATGTCAGATTATGACACTCCTCTACACAAAACCATCAGACACATTCCATGTCAGAAACAAGACCAAAGATTTTATAATGGTCGACATTGCCCTAGATGACCTGTTCCTGTCACATTATTTTTCTGACAGTATGTCTTACTATTTATCCCTTCCCTACCTCCACTACAGTTACATTTGCCTCTTTTCTGCTCTTTGAATGTGTAACTAAATTCCTATTAACTCTCTATTATTGCTGACAGCATTCTTCCCAGTCTCTCCAAATCACCTTTGCTCCCCAATCATCCAATGTCCATACTGCAAAATTAGCTTCTTCTAATCCCAAGTTTAAGCTGATCATCTGGCTGATTTAATATTTTCGATGGCTTTCCATTGCATGTAAGTTAAAGCCCACATCTCTTAATATGAAAAACAAATAATAGATTCATAATAGTATCTGGCACATATTAAGTGTTAAATTAGTGAATGTTGTTGTTGAAAATACATCTACTAATGAACCCAGACATTGCTTCCATCTGACATAATGTTATTTTCATCTTTCTGTTGTAATAAATGGATAGGTCTTCTTCTACTTCCTATAATATTATCATTCCTTTCTCCTCTCCTGGTCTCTCCTCTCTTCCTTCTCCCTTTTCTTTGATTTTTCTTTCTTTTCCACTTCCTCACTCATTTTCTTTCATCCTCAACCCTACCCATTTAATGGTATTTGCAAAATAACTTTTTAATAGGGAAATCTTCACAGAGGTCTGGTAAGAGCACTTTTAACGAGTAATAAATGTTAAACAGTAATACTGCTCTATTGGAATTAAAGGGACTGATGATCAGCAGTGCAAATTAGTAGAGATCTGCAGCCTCTGGGTATGAAAGAAATTGAGTTAGGTCTAGAATCAATCAGATGGTACGTAAGCTGTCACTATTAATGACAGAAATGCTAACCTCCAGGATTAAACTCATACCTTTTTGGATTGCTGTTACTTTTTGCCGCCAAATGCTTTGGCTTTTGCTAGTGTACGTGGGCATTAGTAGTGGATTAGTTGGAGTAACTACAATTATGCAGCTTTCTCACTAGAGATTATACTTTCTTCATGTTGCTTTTATCATACTTCACAAATCTCAAAGTTTATCTAAATTATATGGTAACCAAAATGCATTTTTATAATATTTGATAATCATTCTTGGGCAGAAGAGCCAAAAATACTCCTTTCATTTGGAGTCCATGTTAGATAGATTTTCCAAATCACTTAACTTTTAAAAATAATATCAAAAGATTATTGTCTCAATTATGAGTTTCTTTAAACTGTCTATTTTATGAGAATAATTGAGACTCACTTTGACAAATATCCTTTAATGATAAATAAATTGCCCTCTTCTATGAACAACTTATTTCCTCTGGATTAAATTTTATGGTAAAGTGCAAATAATTTTTCAGTTCTTATAATTTATGATATTATTACCATATCCTGTTACATAAAATGACAATAAGCAAAAACACTCCTGCTGCTGCAATCTGTGCTGAAAAGCTTCCTCAAAATATATTGTCTTCATTCCTATTTGTAGTTATAGCTATAGGAAGTAGGAATTTTCTCACAAGTATTTGCTAGATGATGCTGGTACTTGGTTATAATAGGCACTAAAAATATAACGTGTGTTTGCTCAGCTCAAATTATAAACAGCCAAAGCCCTCCCAGTAAAAATCTTATACTTTTAACATTCATTTATGCCTGTCAGCATTCTCTGTTTATTATTATTGGCATTTATTTCCTATTTACACATAAACAAATCCAATAGGAATTGCTATGCCCTACAATCAATATGATACAATAATGTGAGTCCCAGTATAAATGTGTGCAGCCTTCTAACAATCATTTTATGATCGGAGAACTATATCTAGTTGGAAGAACAGAAAGTTGCAAGGCACACAAATAACCCAGAGCCTCATTGTTTCTTTAGGCTTGAGGGAGCTATGAGCTATCGAGTAATTTACATTGTCAAAAGACAAAATTACAGCAAGTTTAGCTTAAAGATCTAATTGGCTTTTATTAGCAATTCTAGAATCGGGCAATATCTCATTCTGTAAAATGGAATGGGTGTTGCTATGAGCCAAGCAGAGGAGGTTGGCTTTATGGGCAGAAAAGGGCTGAAGAAAGCAGCAAAAGTGGATTGGTCCTTTCAAGGTTACTTTCTTTCCTTATAGGGTTAAAACAGAGGGGACTTCCTTCATGCTAGCTCAGGTGAACTGGGCTCCCTCTGAATGGTTGCTGTGAATCTCCTGCTTATGGAACACTGGTCCATTTTAAAATTCAGGTTGATTATGTGGTGCCTAGCATGAGTGACTCCATCTGGTTTCGTCTGGTGTGTTGGGACCTAATGCAGGAGCCTACTCCAAAACAATGGCCTCTATATTTTGTTCAACAATTTCCCCCTTTGGTCAGGATCTCACCTAAGTGAGAGCATGATCAAAACTTCGGGCATCAGCCCTACTCTCAGTCACCATCATGGTGAATTTTCAGTCTCAGCTGCATTCTGTGGAGAGTGATCCCAACCTCTAAGAATTTATGTGTTTAGATTATGCCTACCTACATAATCCAGAATAATTTCCCAACTCAGTTTCCTTAATCTTAATTGTGTCTGCAAAGTCCCTTTTTTGCCATGAAGAGTAAGAGAATCATCCGTTCCAGGAATTAGGTTCTAAAAATATACTTGCAAGATGTTTATTCTGCCTCCCACAGAGGGCATAATGGTTTTTGTTGATTGGGATTATTACAGCCAGGATACTGGCCTATGACCCGAGTCATGCCAATTTGATACATGACTTGAAACTTGTAGCAGCTAATGGCATGAACTAGCAGGCATCTTGGAGCACCCTCTCTGGCAAGGGTAGGATTTGTAAGAAATTTAATTTCTCGGGAGCAGTGGTAGCAGTGCTATTTTCTTTCCTACAAGTTTTTCATTTCCCACAATTAATTCCTTTGTCCCCAGTGAGGTCTCAGTTCTGTTATTAGGACTATAGTATGTACTACACTTTAACTCCACACTATTGGTCTCCAAGACAGGGATGTACTTTGTTGTCTTCAGAATGTCATGCTCTCCCAGTACAGACCTGACCCTCTGTGTCAGTATCAGTATCCTTCAGTAAGGGTGTTTGTGGCATTTCAGGAGGGACAATTCTTTATTGTGCAAAACCACCCCACACAATGCAGGACACATCCTTGAACATTACACACTAAACATCGCTGGTCCCCAGTCACTGGACAACTCCAAACAACTTCACACATGTAACACTGCTCTTTAATAGGTTATATTAACCCTGCTTGAGAGCTATTGTTCTAAGTAGTCAATACCTGTTAGAAAAAAGAGGTAAAATGAAGTCTGAGGTTACCAATGTTTATTTTCCATTCATTCATTCTTTTTTTTGTTTTTTTCTCATCTGTTTAAGAAACAAGTATTGAGCAACCCCAGTGTGACAAACGTTACTCTGGGCACTGAATGCAGAGGACATAGATGCTCTTGTCTGAACATTCCATCCATTTCTATGTTCTCCTCCTAAGATCAGAGGAGCAGTTAACATCATTATTCAGATTTTAGGACACTGACTGAGCCAGTATGTCACTGTGCTCTAAAAGATTATTGACACACATGTGGTCCTCTCTCCCTTATGTTCCATGCCTTATGCCCTCTGAACAGCCTCTGAATTGCATTGTTTTTTCTTCTTCTTCCACTTACATGTTCCAAGTGACATGCTTCCTTCAAGTGAGAAACTTGTAGCAACACTGGAAGAAAATAGTGAAGAAAAGGCTTTGCTTGAGCCTTGAGTTCAATGCACATGTTCTTATGAAACATTACAAATAGTCCTACACTAGGATGAAGGGACTATTCAGGCTAATAATTTACCTTGTTGCTCATTTGCTTGTGTGCATAAATCCCTTGGGGAGTGCACAGGAACAGCGACCAGAGTAAGCCAAAATTGTAATAACCTCTAATGACATGATTGTTTTCCCTATTAACAATGCAAAAGTTGCCATAGTTTGCATTACTCGAAGTTCCTCCACCCAGCATCCACCTAGGTTCCCATAAGATAATGCTGTTGAAATAGGATCCACTCTACACAAACTCCAGAAACGATGCAAGGAAACAGGAAAGTCATGAAATTATACAGAGCCCACACATAAAAAGTGACATAGAAATAGGGAAATAAACATCCAAGACCAGCAGAGTAGGCTCCAGAGTCTACACCAGAGCCTCGATCAGGTAGGGATTTCACAAAGAAAGAGATGATGGTGGGAGGCCAGTGATGGACGAACACAGAAAACATCAAGCAGGGCTCGCCCCCATGGGGCGAACGCTGAGGTCAGGTGTGAGACCTTACAGTTCAGAGCTTGGGACCAGAGTCTGGGAAAGCCAGAGCCTAAGGGAGACCAAGACATACTGGAAGAGCGTAGTTTCCTCAAGCCTTCTCAGTCAAAAGAAAAAAAGTAATATGTTGAAGATAAGGGTTCTATTGAAACAAGATCGTATCAAAGGTTTGTGAGGAGTTTAAAGAATCTTTTATTTCTAAAAGTGCTGATATCATCAAAGGGAAAACACAGTCCTTTTTATTCTATTTTTAAAGATTGGTTCTGTTTGTCATCTCAAGGGTTTCTTCTGTCAGCAGCCGCAGTAGTTATATGAAGGAACTTGAATACACAGATGTATTTTGCAACCAGGAAAATTTAACCTAAAGTACGTTTTAGCTTTGGAGTGCCCTTGGGGTGGAACTGAATTGCTCAGGAGATGAATAATGGGATTCATTACTATGACCAGTTGAAATCTAACATAACCGAAGGTATTCCCTTGCTGCTGAACAGCTTAGAGACCGGAGAGTAATACAGCCTTGCTTAAGTGATTTCTTATCCTACTACTGAAGCCACCAACAAACGGATATTTTCTCCTTACAAAAGGGAGGTTTATCTATGTTCATAGATACAGGGGACAGAAGCATATTCTTTGCATATCCAAATGACCTTGTTTTAGCTTATTTTTGTTCCTGTGATGCCAAAAGTATTTATCACGCATGCTGTAAAAATAGACTTGATCAGCGTCCTAGAGGTGTAAACACATTTTCCTTTTGTTAGTGTGTCCTGATTACCATATCAATGATAATGTCAGATTATAAATTAAGACCGGCTTCTGTGTTTTTACTCTGTTATACGGTAGTTTCCCCTTATCCGCAGGCACGTATGTTCTAAGACCCCCAGGGGATGCCCCAAATGTCAGCTAGTACATAAACCCATTGCCGTCGATTGGACCATGTTTCTGTTCATATCTTCCGCCCAAAACTGTAATGCCTTTTCCATTTTAACTAAGCACTTATCATGCATGATGCCTGTAACTTCTGCAGTTTGAGGTGCAACAGGAAAACTAGCACCAATTTCTTTTTCTTTCTTTACTATTTCACCAAGATTTGTTCTTACCCTAGATCTTAGCAACCCCAGCAAATGATATATTTTTTTTTCCTTATGAAGTCAGGAAATTTCACTTTTTCACTTGATGGCTACTCTTCCACATATCCGAATTGCTGGCATCACCACTCTTACATTTTGGGGGCCATTATTAAGCACAACAAGGATTACGTGAACACAAGCACTTCGATGCCAAGGCAGTCAGTCTGATAACCCAGACAATTCCTAAGAGACTAAGGGTAGGAAGCACAGACAGCATGGAGACTCTGGACAAATGAGTGATGGACATTCTGGGTGAGATTTCATCAAGCTACTCAGAAGGGCACACAATTTGAAACTGATGAATTGTTTATGTCTGGAATTTTTAATGTAATATTTTTTGAACCAAGGTTGGCTCCTAGTAACTGAAACCTCAGAAAGCAAAACCACAAATAAGGGAGACTGCTGTACAGCAGGTCCTTGAATGATGTCCTTTAGTTCAATGTTATTTCCTTACAACGCTGATGAGAAAAAGTATGGATTCCCTGTCGGAGCCACTGTCTGTGTGGAGTTTGCACGTTTTCCTCAGGTCTGCATGGCATTTTCTTCAGGTACTCTGGTTTCCTTTCATACCCCAAAGCAGTGCCTGTTAGGTTCATCGGTGTGTCTAAAGGGTCTCGGTGTGAGTTAGGTTTTGTTATGTGTGTGAGTGTGCCCTGCTGTGGGATGAAGGCCTGTCCAGGGCTGGTTCACTCCTCCTGCCCGGAGCTTCCGGGATAGGCTCCAGCCAGTAGTGACCCTGAACTGGAATAAGCAAGTAAATCATTATTTTATTTGTTTTTATTAATCATTCTTAAATGTACATGTAGCTCACATCATTTCAATGTTTAACATTAGAAGTGTTTTGGGTCTTTATTTAGAAGTTTGGTGATGTTTTGGTGACCAGAAATATGCCATGGGAACTTAATTCTAGTTTATATCAATTAGCTTATGGTAAAATTGGTTTTATAATTTTGTTTTGTGTTTAACATAAAGTTGCAGTTTCCAAGAACCTATTGGCATTAAGTGAGAACTTACTATATGTGCAAAATAAAATATGCTATGTAAAATATAAATTTAACACTATGAGGCCTCTTTTTCTCTCTTTCTTTTTTTCTTTTTATTTTTTTATATTTTTTTATTTTTTGTTTCAGCATATTACAGGGGTAGAAATGTTTAAGCTACATATATTGCCTTTGTCCCACCCGAGTCAGAGCTTCAAGCGTGTCCATCCCCCAGTGCGCACCGCACCCATTAGGTGTGTATATACCCACCCCCTCCTCCTCACTCCCACCTGCCCAACACCCGATGAGTGTTACTACTACTATATGTGCACTTAAGTGTTGATTAGTTAATACCAATTTGATGGTGAGTACATGTAGTGCTTGTATTTATATTCTTGTGGTACTTCATTTAGTAGAATGGTCTCCAGCTCTACCCAGGATAATACAAGAGGTGCTAGGTCACCACTGTTTTTGTGACAGGGTAGAAGAACTCCACGGTATACATATACCACATTTTGTTAATCCACTCGTGTATTGATGGACACTTGGATTGTTTCCACATCTTTGCAATTGTGAATTGTGCCGCTATAAACATTCAAGTTCAGATGTCCTTTTATAGAATGTCTTTTTTTCCTTTGGGTAGATGCCTAGTAGTGGGATTGCTGGATGAAACAGTAGTTCTACTTTTAGCTCTTTGAGATATCTCCATACTGCTTTCCACAGAGGTTGTACTAGTTTGCAGTCCCACCAGCAGTGTATGAGTGTTCCTATCTCTCCGCATCCATGCCAGCATTTATTGCTTGGGGACTTTTTGATAAAGGCCATTCTCACTGGAGTTGAGTGATATCTCATTGTGGTTTTGATTTGCATTTTCCTGATGATTAGAGATGTTGAACATTTTTTCATATGTTTGTTGGCTATTAGTCTATCTTCTTTTGAAAAGTTTCTGTTCATGTCCTTTGCCCACTTTTTGAGAGGGTTGTTTGATTTTTTCTTGCTGATTTTCTTGAGTTCTATATAGATTCTAGCTATCAGCCCTTTATTGGATGTGTAGCATGCAAATATTTTCTCCAATTCTGTAGGTTGTGTGTTTGCTCTCTTGATAGTTTCCTTGGCTGTGCAGAAGCTTTTTAATTTGATCAGGTCTAATTTATTCATTTTTGTTGTTGCTGTGATTGCTTTTGGGGTCTTCTTCATAAATTCTTTTCTTTTTATTATGAAAAATTCAGACAGATTTCTTCTCCATCAAATTTTATCAAACATTGAAAATATAAAACAATTATAATCTTACACACACTTTTCCAGATAATAAGAGAAAGAGGGTTTATGAATATTTTTTTTAAAAAAATAAGGCTATCATAACACTGTTAGAAACACCTAACCAGTAAGGTGAAATAAAAAAAAAAATTATAGGCCAATCTTATTTATAAATATATATAAAGATGGAATGGGTCTCAAAAATCTGTATTTAGGAAGCTCTGATAAGGGACAATAGTTACATTTAACAAAAAGGATATTGTGACCTCAGGATATTACAGTGACTTGTCCAAGTCCTACTTATTGTCAAAGTTTGGATCAGAACCCAGATACGCTAATATTCAATTCTGGGCTTTTCACGTAAGCCACCTGTTTCTACTTCATGATTGGATCAGTTAGGATAATACCTGTTGCTATTACAAATCAACTCACAGGCTGAAAGATTTAACACAGTTAAAATCATTCATTCCTCTCCTAAACCCACAAATACTGACAGCCTTACCTGTCAGCTTTAAACCTACTGGCAGCTTGCATCATCCTGCTCTGTCAATCTCTAGGGTCTTTGAGTCCTCTACATTCATCTGAGAAAAAGAGGAAGAGAGATAAGAAAGCTCATCTTCTTCTTAACTATCCTAACAAACGTGACACTAATTACTACATTTATACTTCACTACTGAAGAGTGGTCAGATATTTTCATGGGGCCCACAATAAGGTTTAGGAGGTGGAGTCCCTAACTAATAGCTCCACAAAGTTCGTAGTGAAGTTCTAGCTATTCTTTATGGGAACTGCAGCATTCCAATTTATATCTTATGTCCTGTTTAAGTGTGTTTATTATCATCCAGTCCAGGACATCTGAAGAGTATTGCCATTCTCAAAAGTGTTCTGCTTTAATGATAGATTATAGGATCACCCTGTCTTGCCACAATGTTCTTAAACAACTGCAACAAGATTATTTTTTATTGTTGTTTGATTTTGGTTTGTTTTTAGGTATTACTACTTCAGAGGTGATGTTCAGTTTTTTCATATATGTCCTGTTACCACTCATTTTGTGATGTTAAAAGCTGTT
>NW_012138747.1:3347644-3349374 GCF_000956105.1 Propithecus coquereli
TATCTAAATATAAAATCATTAAAAAAATCTTCAGAGTTACATAATCCATGAGCTAAATTATTTGAGATTAATAAGGTTAAAAAATAAACCAAAATTCAATCTAGAGAGTTTTTAAATAAAAGAAATCAAGACTAAGAATCACTCCCAAAAATTCATATGTTAAGATTAGAAAATGTGAATAGAATCTAACATTTCTATTAGAAATACTGCAGGAAAATACTCAATGGAAATCTACAGTGGATTTTTCAATTCCTTCTTGTATACATACCAGACTAGTCTTATCCTCCAGGAAAATTTATCTAATTGTTAAATAAAAAATATTGGTAACAGTGAGCTTATTTACAATATTGTTCAATATTCTTCTGATTAGGCATTATAATAATAAAGATTAAGTGGCAGTCATTGTTCTACATGCTACATGTATTTGTATTTATACAAACTTTACCTTCACAATGCACGTTATGAAGCAGATACTATTGTAATAATGACCACCATTTTATAGATGAAAAAAACTGAAGCACAGCAAAATTAATTTGATTGTATATAGCTACATAGTAAGTGATAGAACCAGGTCTAAATCCCAGATAGAGGGACTCCAGCATCCACATAATTTTCTATATCTTAGCTGCATGTTTGAGGAAACACAAAGTGTGACTGGAAAAGAATGAACACATGCAAACAATATCATTAGAGGAAATGGTAAAAATAACCCATGGCTAGGTCCTGAAGGATTTTTTATTTTCATTTTTATTTCAGGATATTATGAAGATACAGACATCTTGGTTACATTTTATGTCTTTGCCTCACCCAAGCAAGGATTAGAGGCATGCCCTTCACCTTGACAATGCTCACCGCGTCCATTAGTTGTGAATTTACACCCCCGCAGGACCCCCTAATCCCTGGAGAATATTACTACCGTGTAAGTACAATAGCGTTGATCAGTCACTGCCAATTTGATGGCGAGTAGATATGGAGCCTATTCTTCCAATCTTGTGATACCTCACTTTGGATAAAGGGCTCAAGGTCTATCCACGAAAATATAAAAGGTGCTATATCACTGTCGTTTCTTATAATTGAGTAATATTTCATTGTATACATATACCGAATTTTAATAATCCACTCATGAATTGACAGAGACTTGGGTTGTTTCCACATCCTTGCAATAGTGAATTGTGCTGTCATAAACATTCGGGTGCAGATGTCTTTATTACAGAATGTTTTTTGGTCTTTTGGGTAGATGCCTAATAGTACTATTGCTGGATTGAATGGTATTTCTATTTTTAGCTCTTTGAGGTATCTCCAAATTCTTATCTCAGAGGTTGAACTATTTTGCAGTCCCACCAGCAGTGTAAGAGTGTTCCTGTCTCTCCACATCCTCACCAGCATTTGTTGTTTTGGGATTTTTTGATAGAGGCCAATCTCACTGGCATTAGGTGATATCTCATTGTGGTTTTGATTTGCATTTCTCTAATGATTAGAGATGTTGACCATTTTTTATATGTTTGCTGGCCATTATTCTGTCTTCTTATGAAAAGTTTCTGTTCATTTCCTTTGCCCATTTATTGATTGGATTGTTTGATTTTTTCTTGTTGATTTTTTTAAGTTCTAGATAGATTCTTGTTATCAGCCCTTTATCGGATGTGTAGAGAGCAAATATTTTCTCCCATTCTGTAGGCTGTCTATTCACTCTAATGATAGTTTCCTTGGCTGTGTAAAAGCTTTTTAATTTG
>NW_012138747.1:3360609-3364376 GCF_000956105.1 Propithecus coquereli
ATAGCATTAAGGAAGTTTTTGACCCTGGTGTAATATAGGTTTGAACAAATTCATACATGGATTATTGGAACTTAATCAGACGTTCCAAGACATGATGAATATTTTAAGAATATGTTGGAAGAAAATTTAAATATTCAGTAATAGTATGTCTAAAAGGAAGAAGACAATCAAGGCTCTCTGCTGCCTGAAGGCAAAAGAATTGGATATATATCCCTTTAAATTTCCTTTCAGTTCCTTAGTGATATAATAAACTCCCCTGAAAAATATAACTTGAATATAGAAAAATCTTCAAAAATGATATGATGAAGCAAGTGAAAATGTAGTAATAGACCCTTTAAGCAATATTATACACTGTCTCCAGAATACTAGCATTCTGTGATACCATGTAAGATTTGCTTATGAAATCTATCTGAGAAACAGAACATAACATGACAAAGTGTTGAGTTTCCAGGGTAAAGGCAATATTCTATCTCTTGAAATATAATGAAGACTACACTTCATTAAAGTGCAATTGTCAACTTGGGGGAATGATACAGCTTTGCTATGTCAAAATAACACAAACTGATAGAACAGAACATGAATTAAAAAAAAATCTTGGGACAGCAGCATGTATATTTAATAAGATGTCTTCTACCATGACTTTTTCGAATGGAAAAAATATTAAATATGAGCATGGTGGATATTACTTGTAAGTTTCTTTTCTTCCAATCTTTCCATCCTTACCACTATACTCTCCTTGCCCCTCATCCCCACTCCAAAAGTAAAATAAACATAGTTGTCAAATGTCAATGTTATAGTGAAGATTGTATAAAATCTTAAATGTTTTTGAGCTCTGAAAAAACAGCCTGGCCAGTGCATTCTGAGCTGCAACCTCATAAATTCTTAAATGTAATGTTCAATGGTAAATGTTCTGAAGCCTTCCCAACAGTGACTCATGGTACAAAAAAAAAAAAAAGAAATGGAAGCCTTCATTCTTTTAATAGAAAATGTCAAAATTTTTTCTTTATTATTATATTTTTTTCTTGGTAAACCACATTATCTGTTCCTTTTGAATGTTCTAGAATTTGCACATTTCCAAAGTTTTATGGATTGTCTTTTGGAGATTATTATCCATTATATTCACCTTCATTCACTAACATATCAATAATCATCCTTTGAAACATGGGAATATTAATTAGAAATAATTCTTATGTATTTCCTTAAAACATATTATTGGTGTCATATAAGGCAATATAAGAGGAATGACTTTAGTACAGATGGTCCCCAACTTAAAATTATTCAACTTGTGATTTTTTGACTCTACAGTGGCGCAAAAGGGATACATATTCAATAGAATGCATACTTCAAGTACCCATGTAACCACTCTATTTTTCACTTTCAGTATAGTATTCAATAAATTACGTGAAGTGCTCAACACTTTATTAAAAAGTAGGCTTTGTGTTGGATGATTTTGGCCAACTGTAGCATAATGTAAATGTTCTGAGAATGTTTAAGGTAGGCTAGACTATAATAGCTACGCTATTATGTTTGATAGGTAATGCATATTAAATGCATTTTTGACCTAGGTACTTTCAACTTACCATGGGTTTATCAGGACATAATCCCATTTTAAATCAAAAAAACACCTGTAATTTATTAAAATGGAGTATCATAAAGAGAGTTATGTAGAAGAAGCCTTAAGTATTATCACATCCAGTCACTAATTTTTCAAATCAATTAGGGCACAAAAAGGTTAACCAACTTCCCCAAATCACTCCAAAATTTGGTGGCAGAGCTGGAATTGGTATTACATTCTTCACATATTTATTATTTACCATGTATGGAGTCTTTTTATCTGTTATCTGATTGAATCCTCATGCCAACCCTGCAAAAATCAGAGTGGTCATTAACATTTCTATTTGGCAGATGAGGAAACTGAGACATTAGCTTAAGGAATCTGACCATTTGGAAAGATAGTGCGATATGTATAATTTATAAATCATGTAAAAGATGTCTCCTTTCAATTATTCAATTACTTGTTGTAATATTTTTTGGTGACCTACTACAGTGGCAAGCAAATTTTTCACTAAATTTTCTTAATGTGTTTGCTGGGTTACTGTCCTACATTGCTCAAAGACAGACTGTTTTGCTTAGAGATAAGCAGCAGTGTGTATATCACCTTGACGTAAATAACCTGAAATTTTAAACATGTTTCTATACAACATAAGTTGTAAGTAAGTGACACATTTTGGATGAATGAACTGATGAGGATGATGCGATACTAAACCCCAAAAAAGTGAGATGTATCTGAAATGCCCAGGACTCCAATTAGCATAAAAAGCCTAACCTGTCACCAAATATCTGCAAACAACATCCGTCTTCCGGAGTCGCTTTTGAGTGCACTGAGCTGTCTACAGACCATTTCGCATAGGTCCAGTGATTACTCTGACCTCCTTGCTCTCCTTAGAGTAAAGTGTATCTGTGAGAAAAAGATTAATAGACATTTTGGGTTAAAGTAAATGACAGCTGAAGGCAGAGAGAGCAATTGACTAACCAAACCCTTGGAGTACGTTAATGCCTTCCTTTTACAGTTAGCTCACGTACTCATTTAATACTCTGATTTAGTAGTTTTTAAACTTGAGCAAGCATCAGAGTCACCTGGAGGGTTTGTTAAAACACCTTCTGCTGGGTCCCATTTCCAGAGTTTCTGATATAGTAGGTCTGAGTGGGGCCTGAGTGAAAGGCAGGAATAGATAGTAGAAGAATGTACTTTGTTTTGTGTGGAACAGAAACTGTTTTAGATTAGAAAAATGTATTCTCTTTGATTCTAACTAATGCCGTTTGCTTCTGTAACCACGCTTGCTTTTAGTTGTTAGTCAGATATAGCTAATCAGAATGAAAAACAGGGCAGGAGTGATTCCATGACAGGTTGAACTTCCTAAAATAGGCCTAAGTTTCAGTCTTCCCGAAACCGAAACGCGGACCAAAACTGGCGCCGGCGCGAAAATTGAAAAGATCCTGAGGCTTGGAGCCAACCAATCAGGAGTCAAAACAATCCGCCACTTTCAAAGGAACCAATGGACTAAGGGGGGAGGGGGGATGGTGTGCCCAACGCGTCGAGTGAAACCTGCGTGTCGTGTGCCACCGATGTGTCGTGTGCAAAAGAAAGTATAAAAGCTTCACCTTTACCCCAGGGCGGAGTCCTGGTTCATAGGGAGGCCACTGCGTTGGTGCTCTGGGACTTGGACCCTTGCTCGAGCTAGCAAATAAACTCCTTTGCCATTTGCATCCTCGGTGACTCTGCCTCTCGGTTCCTGGGGCCGAGGGAAACCGGTTCTAACCGGTTCTATCAGCGATGCTGATATTGTTGTTTTAGGGACCACTCTTTCAGAAGTCCTGACTTAATTGCTTATTTGCTTGATTTAATTGTTGAATGAGATTAAATGTGTATGTAGCAAGCAGTAAATGGTTCCTGGTTTTCTTAGTTGCCTCTTCTGAGTGCTATCTTTGGACCAGGTGTTTGATAATTCAAATTCTTAAATTTAAATCTAAACTCTAGATGTACTCTCAAACATAGTAATTGGCTTTTGGCTTAAATTACAACAAATCATACTCAGACGAATTAAGATGTGAACCACATAAATCTCTTTGACTATAAAATTTGTGATCTTTTCACTCAACCACATGCTTATTTTTGAGAATCAAAATAATATCATTAGAGCTTACCTCAATATTTTGCAATAAATAGATTTAGTAAAAAAATAATGTAAGTTAAATTTTACAAAGAA
>NW_012138747.1:3366600-3368663 GCF_000956105.1 Propithecus coquereli
TTTTTGTCAGCTTTGTCAAAGATTAGATTACCATATGCAGATGGTTTCATCTCTGGATTCTCAGTCCTGTTCCAAAGGTCTATGTCTCTGTTCTTGTGCCAGTGCCAGGCTGTTTTAATTACTATAGCCGTATAGTACAGCTTGAAGTCTAGTAGACTGATATCTCCTGGTTTGTTCCTTTTACTTAAGATTGCTTTGGCTATTCGACGTGTTCTCTGGTTCCATACAAAGTGTGGAATTGTTTTTTCTAGATCTGTAAAGAATGATGGTGGTACTTTGATAGGGATTGTATTAATTCTATAGATCACCTTAGGTACTATGGACATGTTAACGATATTGATTCTACCAATCCATGAGCAAGGTAGATTTTTCTATTTGTTTACATCTTCTACAAATTCTTTTCTTAGTGTTTTGTAGTTCTTTCTGTATATGTGTCTCACATCTTTCATTAAATATATTCCTAGATATTTAATTTTCTTTGAGGCTATTGTAAAAGGTATTGCATTTTTGATTTGAATTTCGGCTTGACTCTTATTGGCTTATATGAATGCCTCTGATTTGGGTGTATTGATTTTGTATCCTGAGACTTTACTGAATTCATTTATCAATTCTAGGAGTCTCTTAGATGAATCCTTGGGATTTTCTAGATATAATATCATATCATAGGAAAGAGTGAGAGTTTGATCTCATCTTCCCCCATTTAGATGCCCTTAATTCCCCTCTCTTGTCTAATTGTTCTAGCAAGGACTTCCAGCACTATGTTGAATAGAAGTGGAGATAGTGGGCAACCTTGTCTGGTTCCGGTTCTAAGTGGGAAAGGTTTCAATTATTCCCCATTCAGTATGATATTGGCCATGGGTTTACCATAAATGGACTTGACAATTTTAAGGAATGAGCTGTCTATGCCTATTTTGTTAAGAGTTTCTATCATAAAGGTATGCTGGACTTTGTCAAATGCTTTTTGTGCATCTATTGAGAGAATCATATGGTCTTTTGTTCTTGTTTTTATTTATGAGGTGAATTGCATTTATAGATTTGTGTGTGTTGAACCAGCCTTGCATCCCTGGAATAAAGCCCACCTGGTCACGGTGAATTATTTTTTTGATATGTTGCCGAATTCAATTGACTAACATTTTGTCGAGGATTTTTGCATCTATATTCATGAGGGATATTGGTCTGTAGTTTTCTTTTTTTGTTGTATCCTTTCCTGGCTTTGGTATCAAGGTGAGGTCTTGAAGGATTTTTAAAGCCATTATTTGAGGTTTGGCTTTAAATCTGAGTGAGAAAGAAAACCTGTGAAGGATTTTCAGTAGAAGACATAATTTAACATACCTAAAACATCCACTTGCGATTCTGTTTGATAAAAGTATGCAATCCTTTCTGAGTAACTGGTGAGAATTTTCTACTTTAAACTATTTGCAATGACTAAACTTTTTAAAAAAAATTCGAAATATTAACCAAGTATAAATGTTTGGGTTATATGGATCACTTTTGTAATGTTTGAGTCCTGGGTATAAGTGTGTCCCTCACCCAAATAGTGTTCATAGTACACAGTAGGTAGGTTTTTTTCCCCTCCCTACCTCTCCCCACTCCCTGCAATTTGATTTCCATTGAGTTTTAATTCCCTCGGTGCACATGCAAGCTCATTAGTTAGTTCCAGTTTAATAGTGAGTACATGTGGTGTTTGCCTTTGTGTTCTTGAGATATTTCACTTAGGCTAATGATCTTCAGTTCTATTCAGATTGGTGCAGGAGGTATTAATTCTTTAAACAAGACTTAGATTATCAGCTCCTTAGATAGAAAGAATGGCAAAATGGAAACTAGGGAATATGGAGCTTTACTATTACTGGACTGAATATTTTATCCACGAACATTCATTGTTTAAGAAATTCATCTCTGTCTCTCTGCTGTTAGGTTTCACTCTATTCTACCTCAAAGATGTTGTTCTGAACAGTGACAGATTTAGGAATCATTGAACACAATTTCCTTTTGGCATTATCTTACTTAAAAATCTTTCAAAAACTTCCAATTCTTTCAGAATGAATAACAGATTTCTCATTTTT
>NW_012138747.1:3370158-3371288 GCF_000956105.1 Propithecus coquereli
CAGATGTTTATTGTTTATCATTTTTGATGACATTAACATTTTGTGAGGCATATCAATCAGGTATTTGATCAGATACAATGTCCCTCAATGAAATTTAAGAGTTCTTTGTATATTTTGGATACTAGTCATTTGTTAGATATGTGTTTTATAAAGATTTTTCACTCAGTCTATGCCTTTATTTATGTTGCTGTGTTGCTCAAACTGGAGTACAGTGACTATTCAAAATTGCAATCCTAATGTACTGCAGCCTCAAATACCTGGCCTCAAGCAATCCTCCTGCCTCAGTCTCCAGAGGAGCTGGGACTACCGGGTGCACCACTCCACCTGGCTTAGAAGATTATGGTTTTAATTAAGTCCAATTTATCAAATATTTTCTTTTATGAATCATGTGTTTGGTGCTGTATTTAAAAAGTCATCACATGCTCAAGGTCACTTTGATTTCCCCCTTTGTTATCTTTGAGGAGTTTTATATTTTAGATTTATGCCTGTGCTCCATCTTGAGTTTATTTTTTGTGTAAGATGGAAATTCTATGCCTATTTATTCTCTTTTTTTCTTTTCTTTTTTTTTTTTTTTTGCATGTGGATGTCCAGTTTTTCTAGCACATTTATTGAAAAGACTAGCCTTTCCCAATTTAATTGTCATGAAGCCTTTGTCAAAAATCAGTTCACTACATTTGTATGGGTCTACTGCTGGGCTCTGTCTTCTGTTCCATTCACCTAAGATGGCTGTTCTTTCATCAGTACCATGGTGTTCTTTTTAATGCAGTTTTATAGTAAGTCTTGAAATCTAGTAGAGTCAGTCCTTCAACTTTCTTCTTTTTTAGTATTGTGTTGGCTCTCCTAGGTCTTTTGTCTCTCCACATAAAGTTTAGAATTAATCTGTTGATATCTACCAAAATTTTGCTGGGATTTTGATAGAGATTATGTTGATTCTGTTAAGTTATAAAGAATTGACATTTAACAATATTGAATTGTTTGCTCCATGAACATGAAATATATTTATGATTGTTTAGTTCTTTTTAAAATTTACTTTAACAGTGTTTTATAGTTTTCTGCATACAGATATTATACGTATATTGCTAGATTTATACCTGAGTATTTCATATTTGTGATATAATAAAATAAGTATT
>NW_012138747.1:3371398-3372879 GCF_000956105.1 Propithecus coquereli
TATATATTCATAAAGTTTGCCTTTTTGCATATGGCTTGCAAAATTTGAGGGTTTTTTGAGATTTATCCATATAGTTATGTGTCAATGTAGTTAGATTATCATCTTTGCCTTATTTCATTTTATAAATATACAGCAATTTGTTTATCACGTGTTTTGCTAGTAGGTATTTTGTTAGTTTCCATTTTGAGATATTATGAATAATGATGCTATAAATATTCTTGAATATGATTTTTGGTGAACATTTGTTTGCATTGCTGTGGGATATATACCTGAGTGAAATTGTTGGGTCATAGAGTTTTTATATGTTCATATTTACTCGATATTATCAGTTTTACCCCATTAATTTAGAAGAGAACCAGTTGCTCAACATCTGTGACAAATTAAACATCACCTCAAATTCTTTAACACCCATCTCAGCCAGTGTTTGCAGTTTATACTTTTCCGATTAAATCTAGGCTGGGACAGTGACGGTTTACTTATATAAAACAGAAGTGGTGCTCAGCCAATTTGGGGGCTCAAGACTTAATAAACTAGCCCTTTCTACTTCCTATGTCTTAGAACAATCTCTGGGACCTCTGAACCACCATGTGAGAAATTTGATTATCTTGAGACCGCCATATTGGAGAGACCCTGTGTACATTTTCTCGGTGACAGTCTCAAATGAACCCAGACTTCCAGTCATCCCTACTGAGAGGCACAGGCATGTGAGAGAATGGAGATAGGGTCCTCCAGTAGAGCCCATTGGCTAGCTGAATACCACCAGGCAAAGAGAGTTCCCATATGTCTCATGTCTTAGTCAATGCAGCCTACTGCAACAAAATATGATGGACTGGGTGGCTTAAACAGCAAACATTTATTTCTCACAGTTCTGGACGTTGGGAATTCCAAAATCGTGGTGCCAGCAAATTAAATGTCTAGTGAGGGTCCATTTTTCTGGTTTGCAGGTAGCCACCTTCTTGGCGTAGCCTCACATGGAGAACTCTTTTTTCTCTTCTTATAAGAGTATGAATCCCATTATGGGGAATTAACCCTCATGACTTCATCTAACCTAATTACCTCCTAAAGGCTTCACCTCCTAATAATATCACACTGGAAACTACAGATTCAACATATGAATTTTGGGGAAGCACAACATTCGGTTCATAGCAACCCTTATCCAGTTTTCCATGTTATTGACATCTTAGATTATTATGATACATTTGTCACAATTTAACAAACCAATATTGATACATTGTTATTAACTAAAATTCATACCCCCATTCATATTTCTTTAGTTTTTATATAATATTCTTTTTCTGTTCCAATATCCCATTCATGATACCATATTAAATCTAGTCATCAGGGCTCCTTAGGCTCCTCTTGGCTCCGACAGTTTCTCAGATGTTTATTGTTTATCATTTTTGATGACATTAACATTTTGTGAGGCATATCAATCAGGTATTTGATCAGATACAATGTCCGTCAATGAAATTTAAGAGTTC
>NW_012138747.1:3385859-3388402 GCF_000956105.1 Propithecus coquereli
ATAAATAAATAAAAATAAAAAATTGAATCCACCAATAGCCTCATATTCCTGTTACTCAAATATGGAATAATCATTTTGGCCTTTTTTCTCCTAGTCTCTTTGTGTTTCCCTAAGGATTTTTTTTTTACATAGTTGTTATCAGGGTACCATATACAATTTCTAAATTAATATTGTATTAAGGAATATTTTTCATGCCACTTCCTTTTCATAAATATTATTTTATGTAGTTGCTTGAGGACAGAGAGCATACCCTTTGCATCTCCCCTGCTGTTGAACACACATTAGACATTCAGTAATGTTGTTAGCTTGAATAAGGGTACAGGCATTTTAAGAGAAAAGCTTTCCTGGATATTTAGTTCTTTCTGCCATACCATCTGATATATTATAGTAATGTGGTCAAATTTGACATTCAATAAACAATTGCTGAATGCTGTAGGAGTTAGACTCATGTTACTGAGAACCAGAACAAAGAAGGGAATGTAGTATCTGAACACGGGTTCCTGCCATACTCCAGATTTCTATTGTATTCAGTCTTGGGGAATGACAAAGAATTTCTAAAACAGTGAATTTGGTAGCTCACATTTTTATCCCAAGATAAGGGATATTTGTCCCCTTCACTAATCTATCTACCTTTACCTTTGCCCCCTTATTGTAGTTCTCAATACATTAGCCAGAATCATCCTTTGAGAAGTTCAATTGGGTCATGTCATTCTTCTCCTTCTACCCTCCAATAACTTTCCATCTCAGAGTAATATCAAAATTCCTTAAAGTTGTTTACAAGGCTGTCTTAGCTTGGGCTGCTATAGCAGAATGCCATAAACTAAGTGACATTAATTTTTCACAGCTTTGGAGGCTGGAAAGTCCAAGATCAAGATACTGGCCAATTCCCTTCTGGGTAAATGCTCTCTTTGTGCATTGCAGATGGCCATCCTCTTGGTGTGTACTCTCATGGTGGAGAGATTGATCATCTCTCCTGTTTTTCCTTATAAGGGTACTACTTCTACCATGAGGGCTCCACCTTCATGACTTAATTACCTTTAAAGGACTCCACCTCAAAATACCATTGTATTTGGTATTGGGGGTTTACCGTACAAAATTTTGGGGTACACAAACATTCAGTCCGTAGCAAAGGCATTATATAATCTAGATATATTGCCTCTCTGGCCTCTTCTTCTTCCACTGTACGTTGATTACTTTAGTGTACACACACTGACCTCACCACCATTCTTTAAACACATTAAGTGTGCTTTTCTCTTCGGGGTGCTGTTCTCTATGCCAGGAAACATCTTCACCCAGGTTTCTTTTTCTCTCACTTGTTTCAATTCTTCTTGTCTCTTTTCCAATATCGCCTCTTCTGTGATGTCTTCTCTCTCTTCAAATTTGCACTTCTTGACCCATTTGCTACTTAATTTCTTCCTTACCCTCAAAACCACTTGATATTATATTTATTTGTCATTTTGGTTTAGTTTTTTTCCAAACTAAATATAAGCTTCTGGAGTGTAGGGTATTTATGTTTTGTTCACTAATGTGAACCCCAGCACCTAGTGGCTGGAATATTGAACTGCATGGTAAATATTTGTTAAAGGTACAAATGAATAAATGCTGACTAGTATATCTACCATGTAGTCAATGTTTTTATTGCATAACAGTATTCTTTAATATCTAGAGTAACGTCATAAAATATTATTAACTCAATGTTACAGCAAATGAAATCAAGAAGTTAAGGACCTTGCTCAAGGCAACATTAAAAAATAATAATAGTAATAACTAGCAAGTTTTATCTTCAAATGGGGGTCTTTCTCTTTCCAAAGGTCAAATTCTTACCTTTGTATCATGCTGAGATATGAATTACATGTAAAGAATTTTACAATTTTCTAATAATTTTACAATCTAATTTAATGGTATCTTTTGCCTTGTATTTGTCATTACTGTAAAGGAACAATTTTATGGCTAAGGAAACTCACACAGTATAACACAGTAGAATTAACACATATTTGAAATTCAAAAGAAAAGAACTTCTTTGCAACTCAGTTTGATTCTTGGTAATGTTGGGATTATAATACCTCACTGAAATGAAGCCACTGTACTCTGGCTTTTAAGGCCTCCACCTTGACATTTGCTCTTTAGCAGTAGAGTGGGCTTTGTATTCTGAGAATCATGCCTTAAATCTTATTTGTAAAGAAGTCTTCTCTTCCATAAAAATTCACTTTGAATGAATTAGTCAACC
The DNA here is from genome assembly GCF_000956105.1 of Propithecus coquereli. Lineage (NCBI taxonomy): Eukaryota > Metazoa > Chordata > Mammalia > Primates > Indriidae > Propithecus > Propithecus coquereli. Next base: position 3,388,087 of record NW_012138747.1, read on the forward strand.
TACTTGGTGAAAGAATTCATGGGAAATACCTCAGGAATTAAATTACTAATGGGACCAGAACTCTAAAAAGAGTGATTCTAAATTTATATCACATGCTTACTTGACTGTAACTTTTTACATCACATTTCAAATAGTGTAGGTGCATTTATTTTTCCTAAAATAAGAGAATTAATAAACCTGAGATTAGGGCTAGCTCCAGATTCTAAGCTCTTTAGTCTCACAGTGGTGATTGATTGCAAAATGATTTAAAATAAAATAATTTGTGGTTCTCTCTACATGATGATATCATGAATGCCTTGGCTATCTATAGGGCTAT
>NW_012138747.1:3388452-3389845 GCF_000956105.1 Propithecus coquereli
TAACATTCATCTGCTTTGCAGTAGCATAATATATTTTTTCTTTAATAAATAAGAATTATAGTATCCATTCTATTGATGATGAACCTTGTGGCAGTTTCCAATTTGAAGTTATCAAGATTCATACTTCTATAGACATTCTTATACAAGTCTCCTTTTTTTTGCATATGTACATACATTTATACTGGGAGTATAACTAACAGCAAAAATACTGGGTAATAGACTATGTGTATGTTCAGCTCTAACAGATATTACTAATAGTTTTCCAAATAATTTTTTTGCCAAATTACATACCCTCCAGAAGTTAATACTACTTCCTATTATACCACGTCTATGCCAGCACAAGGTATTTCCAGAATATTTTCTCCATTCCTTTAAATACTGCTTTAGTTGCATTCCATGATTTTTGTATGCATTATTGCACTTTCATTATGCTGATATTAAAACTTTTATGATATCTTCATTTTTAAGCCTTTGATTATCTAGAATTTTGTTTCTTAATTTCAAATATATGAGAATTTGTACTAATAATTTTGCTGTTGATTACTAGTTTAATTGTATTGGGGTCAGAGAATTTTTTAATTGAATTCAAACTTTTCAATACTGTCAAATGTTTTTACTGTATGTATCAAGATGATCATGTGGTTTTTCATTTTTAATTTTTTTGATATTATGAGTTACATTGCTTTTTAAAAAATATTAACAAAATCTTGTATTTCCTGGATATACTTCATTTGGGTATTATATGTTATAATTTTATATATTTTGGGTATAATTTGATAAAATTTTATTATTAAAGGAAGAATACTAGTCTGTAGTTTTGTTTGTTTTCTTGTATTTTCTGGATTGAATATCAAGGTGATTATTGCCTCAATAGAATGGATTTGAAGAATTCCCACCTCTTTAATATTGTTGAAGAGTTTGCATGAAATTGATAATATTTCTCTTTTCAATGAGTGGTAGAATTCACCACAGAATCTATCTGGGCCTGGAATTTTCTTCATGAAAAGTTTTTGAATGCACATTGAACATCTTTAATAGGTAGAAGACTATTCATGTCATTCAGATTATCTGGTTCATCTGAGTAAGCTTGATTAATTTGTATTTTCAAGGAATTTGTTTATTTCTTCTAAGTTGTCAAATGCATTAGAATAAAATTGTTCATAAAATTCTTTTATTATCCCTTCTAAATCTGTAGGATCAGTAATGCTGTCCTCCTTTTAGTCCTTACATTGGCGATTTGCAACATCTATTTTCCTGAAAAATCTGAAAAGAGGGTTATCATATGCACTGCTTTTCTTAAAGAAAATCCTTTGATTTTATCTAATTTCATAATTGTTTATCCTACTCCTCATTATACTATTAATACTTCAAATATAATTTGAGTGATTTAAGT
>NW_012138747.1:3401715-3406416 GCF_000956105.1 Propithecus coquereli
TGATCAAGTCAGGGTATTTTGGGTGTTCATCATCTTAGTACAATATACTTTTCTTAAGTGTAGTCATCCTACTTTGGTACCAAAATTGGAATTTATTCCTTCTACCTAAATGTATGTTTATACTCTTTAACCCACTTCTCTTCATCCTCCTCCTTTGCCCCTCCTCACTCTTACCAGTCTTTTTTATCTACCTTTCCACTCTCTACCTCTGTGTGTTCAAACTTTTTAGCTCCCACATAAATGAGAACATGCATTATATATCTGTTTGTGCTTGGCTTATTTCACTTAAGATAACGACCTCCAGTTCCATCCATGTTGCTGCAAATGATAGGATTTCATTCTTTTTATGGCTTTATAGTATTTCCTTGTATATATATATCTCACATTATCTTTATTGATTTTTCCATTGATGGACACTTAGGTTGATTCCATATCTTCGTTATTGTGAATAGTGCTGCAATAAACATGTGAGTACAGGTATCCCATTGATATATCAATTTCTTTTCCTTTGGGTAGGTACCCAGTAGTAAGATTGTCGTATTGAATAGTAATTCTATTTTTAGTTTTTTGAGAAATCAGGAGGTAATATTTGAATATTTACACAAAACTAATAATTAGATGACAACATGATTATATGATTTTCAAAATAGATTGTTTTGCTTATTCAGAGTTGAAAAATTAATTTGTAAGAAAATGTAATATCAAAGGTTAGAGGAATGAACCATGGAAAAGAAAATTATTTACAAAGACAGTCAAAGAATGTAAAGGGTGTAAAATAACTTGCCAAAAGTCACATGTTATTCATTGATTCATCCATTATCCACACAGCCATCTGGCCATCTGGCCACCTAAAAAGCATTTATTGAACACAAGTAATACAATGGTGATCAAGACATGTCCTATATTTTCAAAAAGGTTATAGGATCCAGGAAAGAACACTTTCCCAGAAAATATTAATAGCAATGCTTTTTCAAAACATGACTATTTAATATTAACAAAACAACTGAGATTCTGAAACAGGGAGAGATGAGATACCACTCACAGAAGCCCTCAATCTCATAAAGAGTATACATTAAATCTAGTTATTTTACATAGCTAATTTAAGATGTTTCTACCATTAAGATAATAGGGTTACATAGTTTTGTCTATCCATTAAGTAATCATTTTATTTAACGAAAAGCACACCTTTTCAATAAATTGGGAAAACCCCAAGAAGCACCTGCTTTTGAGTCATTTATCTCTTCAACTTCCATTTTTTGTTTTGTTTTTCTTGATATCACTGAATGACACTATGCTTGTACACAAGGATAAATAAACTTCTTCTTGTCCCAAACTATTCAAAATCTAGTAGAAAAAATAACCGTAACACCTAATTGTAATACAATATGATATATGCAATCATATATGCTTAGCAAAGGTGACCTCTTCTAAGAAAGTCAGGAAAGGCTTTATACAGAAGGAGATCCACTTCTAGAATACAGTCTCAAATAATCTTTTCTATTCATTCTGTTCTAATTTGCAATTAATTTGATGAGGTAAGACTGTATTGTGGCACTTATTCAATAAAACTTGATTGAGTATCCACTATTAGACAGACTCTATGATAATCACCATAAGTATAACAAAGGAAAAAGACAGTCTGTAGTTTGAAAAAACTCAGTATAGCAAGGAGGTCAGATAAGAAAAAATTCATTTAATAAGTACTATTTGGGGCCTCACTCCATGTTCCAGGCTCTGCAGACAGAGCAGCAAGAAAATAAAAACAAAAATGTTGACCTTTATGGTGGTGCTTATATTCTAATGAGAAAAAACAATGAACAATTATGAATAAGAAATACACTATTTCATATAAGATGATGATGGGGCTATTGGAAAAATTATTACAAAGGTATTCATGAGTTCCTATAAAATCATAGTAGAATAACCATCAGATGGAAGAAACAGTTGATAATCAAAGGCTCCCTGAGATGAGTTTTGAAAGCTAAATATGTAATTGTTAAAAGAAAGAAAGGGCACGTTAGATAGGAAGAACAGTTCCCACCTCATTCAATTATTTTAGAATCTTACAATGGCATAGGAGGGGATAATAAAGTTCCTGTGCCTTTCATGAGGAACAAGGAAGTACCCAAGAAAATCCTAAAGCAACTTCAGTTGCTGGAGGCAGCACTGTTTATAGTGATAGTCTAGGTCCTGCTTGACCACTGAAGGCCACAATGAGACTGTAGATATAAGTGGTGGATGTGATAGGTAGGAGGCCCCCAAACACTAGAAATAGTAAATGTTTTAACAGATTGCAGTGCAGCAGCACAATTGACCTGATAACTACCTTAATGACATCATGCCACATAAGATTCCTCTAGAAGAAATGCTAAGTTGGGAGAAAATAAGTGAGAGTGTAAATTGACTAAGTAGTCAAAAGAAGACTGAATAAACTAAAATTTTTTGATGCTATACTTTATTGGCAAATGCCACTTATTGCTGCTGAGTGAAATAAAGCAATACTTTTGAAAGAAAGTTTACTTATGGTATAATAAAGTCTTTGGGAATTTGAGATTTTATTTTTTATTATAGTATTAAATTTAAAGATCTTGATAAAATTAATGTTGTTATAAAAATATAGTAACTAAATTTATAGAAGAAAATAAATGAACTATAAAAAAATAAGAAATGTCAGCTCACAACTAGCTCTAAACCTAGGCACTTTCACAGGTAGTTCATAGACTACAAAACTCTTTGTGTTAATAGTATAGGGAAAGAAGGAAAGCTCCAAAGTATTAGAAAGAAACTAAAACTTTAAAATATGAAGTTCATTCCAGGAAGATAAGGATGTTACAATATTAGAAAATTATGAAAATAACATAGAGGTTGAAACATATGATATTGCCAACATATGATCATTTTTAACTTATATAAATAGAAATTTCATATTGCCAGCATATGCTATTAGGATGCCAGAAAAAAATAAGTTATTTTGTTAGGTGACAAGAAAGCATTTGAAAAATCAGAATCTACTTTATCAATCTTAATAATTAGTATTTTTATACATTTTTCCTGAGAAATAAGTATACTAATGTATAACTACATCCTTTTGTCTATTTTCATGATGAAGGGCAATGCTTCCTTTTTCTCTTTTTGTTTCCATTACTAATATTGCTATAGGATAAGTTATTTTTAACCATATAGGAAATTATCAGTCTTGCAAAATGTTTATACCATTTTATCTCCTACCAGCAGTATATGAGATTCTATTGCTCCACAACCTTGCCAAGAATTGATGTATTCAATCTTTTTATTTAGCCTATCCAATGGGTCTACAGTGGTATTGTTGTGATTTTAGTTTGCTTTTCTCTGATAATTAAAAGATGTTTATCACTTTTTTATGTGCTTGTTGGTCATGCTTATTATATTCTTTTGTGGAGTGGCAAACTTTTCCGCATTTTAATTGCTATTTTCAATATGATCTTCTCAGCCCCATTCAAACTGTCCCCTGGTTTCTTTGCCCTCTCTTCAAGTATAGGAGATACCACTTATGAAAAGGTTTTTCTTTTTCTGCACCAGGACTCAGAACTTACCACTTAACTTTGGAAGGTAAACTTGTTTCTTAAATCAATAATATCAATTTTACTAACTGCACATAAAAGGTCCTCTTGTCTTTTTTCATTTTTTAAATGTTTGAATTTTTTCAACATAACCATCCTACTAAGAAGCATGCATGTTGTATTTTGATACAAATTTAAATCTCAGAAAGAAGACAATTGCTCTAACAGTCTCCTTAGCATGGCATGCTAAGGAAATAAACATTGATAAAATCTTATAGTTCACACATTTATTTTTTTGTAATAGAATTCACTGTAGAAAGCAAAAGGCAGAGTTCATGTGAAATTTTCATCAATATCTCACATATTTTAATGACAGCTAATTTCTGATCTATGTCAATAGTTGTATCATGTATCTTGTTTTTTCCTGTGACTTTTTACTTACCAAAACAATGTTTCCATGAGATTATTATAATGAACTATACACAAAATATACATAGTTAAGAACTTTTTTAAAGCATGAGACTGAATGAAGACCATACATTTATCAGGAGTTATATTATTCTACATGTATATGTAAGACAAAAGTAGCTGTGTGTAAGTTATACGACTTCCTACATTAAGTATTTATATCTGACATACTCTCATGATTTTTAACATCTTATGTGCAAGCATCAATATATCAAATATTAGGGGAACTGAGCACTTAGATATAATATTTATGCATCCCTTTTTGTTTTTTTTTTTACACGTATTATTCTCTACAGTGAATAATATCACATCTTACCATATTGTATTTGAATGATGTGATAACCACTCAAATTTTTATTTTTAGTTATTTGTGTAGTGACTAGGAGAAAATATGTTCACCCTACAGCTGTGTGAGGTAGATATTACCCAGTACAGAAGAAGATAAGGTTTGAAAAGATCACACAACTAGTTCAGAATTTAAACCATCTATCTATTAAGTCCACAACATGTAGGCTATGTTAAGTGCTATCAATATTAATATAATGCATTAATTGAAGTTAAGTTTCAGCAACAATGAGATCTAAATTAGTTTGTAAAAAAATGATGATATATATATAGAAAACAATTACAAATCTTGGAATCACACTTCAATTTGAACAACGGTCCTTAAATATTCCTCCATGATTTTTCCCCA
>NW_012138747.1:3408202-3410889 GCF_000956105.1 Propithecus coquereli
CTACCATCCGATCAAGCAATCCCACTACTGGGTATTTACGCAGAGGAAAATAAGTCATTTTATCAAAAAGACACCTGCACTCAAATGTTTATTGCAGCACAATTCATAATTGCAAAGATGTGGAATCAACCCAAGTGCCCATCAATTCATGAGTAGATTAACAAAATATGGTATTTGTATACCATGGATTACTACTCAGTCATAAAAAAGGATGAATTAATTCATTCTGCAACAATTTGGATGGAACTGGAAGCCATTATCCTAAGTGAAGTATCTAAAGAATGGAAAAACAAACACCATATGTACTCACTATTAAACTGGAACTAACCAGTGAGCACACATGGACATAGAGGGAAGTAAAGGAAATCAAGGAAAGGAAAGGAAATCAAGTGGGGGCGGGGAGAGGAGAGGATGGGTGAAAACCTCCCTAATAGGTTCAATGAACACTATCTGGGTGACGGGCACACTTATAGCCCTGACTCAAGCATTATGAAGGTGATCCATGTAACCAAAAACATTTGTACCCCATAATATTTTTGTGGAAAAAAAAAGACCAGACTCTACCACATCTGGTATCAGAAATATGCTACACTGCGTTATCCCTTGGATGGACTGTTTCAAGTCACAGTTTTTAGTTTCAGTAAGTCTAGAAAATTCCTTCAAGGCCAAGCAATATTTTCCAAATAATTATTTTTATTTATTTGACTCATTGTAAAAAAGTAACAGCAAGGTAACTTATCACCTTGCATTCCTTTCCATGCTAATAACTTTTTGTCCATTTGTCCTCTGTCTCTGTTTCTTTGAGAAGCAGAGTACACCCCAAATAAATAATTAGAACTTAATCTTGTATGAGTTTCTTTTTATTAAAGAATGTAAGCTAATACATATATATATACAGACAGAAATTAAATACATCTCCTACTTTCACTCATATCTTTTAAATTTCTTTCCTGCTATTGATTATCTTTGTAACTCTGAGGTGTATATAAACACTTCTTTCTAAAAATTTCAGCAGCCATAGTATCTCTTGCCTGTTCCTAATTTATAAATTGATTCTTTTATTCAATTCTTCTACCTAAAATCCCCTCCCAAATTTTGTCAACTGAATTTTGATTATTTGCATTTGTGAATGCTAACATTTCTTTTTTCTTAAACTATAATTTTAGATTTTAAATGCGTATATTTTCTATAGTTCATTTATGAAATTTAATATCAGTAAGTATTGCTTACATCATAGTGAAATAAGCAAATATTGTACTTTGCAGAGCCAGTATTGTTAATTATTGCATTTTCTTCTTACATTACTTAGCTGGAATTTTAATAGCCTTATATTTGCTTATATTACTGAAAATATACACAAAAACACATATATGTATGTGTATATGTATGACTACATACATACATATATATTTATATTATGCTTTGCTAAAGTCTCCCATGTAAATAAATATTTTCCTTATAACTCTTTTCCAGTGTCTTTTATCCCCCTACCCCACATCAGATTAAATAAGTTAATCCCTATGTCCACTGCACAGTGACATAGAACTTCATTTCTTGCCTTCTTAAGTTAGTTCGCCTGTTTCCTGGAATTGACAGAATTCGCCATCAATTTTTGGTATAGATTCTCAGGAAAATAGGACTAGATGGGAATTTCATCAAGCTAATAACCACATTGCAAAACAATTTGACAGTTTCATAAAAATTTGAACATACATATATCATATGATCCAGCATTCTGCTCAGAAGTGTTTCCTCAAGAGAGATGAAAGATATATCCATTCAAAGAGTTGTACATGAATGTTCTCCACAGCTTTTTCATAATAACATGAAACTTAAAACAACCCAAATGTCCATTAACAGTTGAATGAATATACAAACATAGCATATCCACACAATAGACTACTACTAACAATAAAAAATAAATGAACTCTTAATGTATGCTATGACTTGAAAGAATCTCAAAGTAATTATGGTGAATGAAAGAAGTCAGAAAAGTAAAAAATATACTGCATGCTTCCATTTACCTAAAATGCTCAGAAATGCAAACAAATGTATAGCGACAAAAAACATGCATGGTTGCCTAGAAATGGAGGCAGGGATGGGGAGGCATGGGAAGGGGAGTAAAGAGGGTTTTGCAGAAGGGCATGAGGAAACTTTTGGATTTTATTGCTCCTAGTATGAAGTAGTCAACATGGATCACTTGTATCACATAAAACTGTCTGAGATACTGGAGGGCATTTTTTCAGCCCCCTTGAAATGGCTTTAGACAAGAACTGAAATATCAAAACATAAATTTTAGCCCAAAAATTGAGCTAAGAAATCTAGCAACTGAATATTAGCAATAGCGATTAAATAAATTTTTATATTCCAGGCATTGTGCTAAGAACTTAGTGTATACTATCCCACATAATCCTCGCACAAAATAGACCTATGAGGTAGGTATTCATTTCCCTAATTTAATGAGGAAGAAACAGGCTTGGGGTAATTAGGTACCTTGCCCAATAAAATTAGAGAATCTGAGTTTTCAACTCACGAATTGTAATTACAGAGTTTGGGATCTCATACTTTAAGTGTTATAAGCACATCAGTGTGTTACCAAAAAAACTTTTCTGTGATTCTAATAAATGGGAACCCAAAGCCATATTATTGGTATGCATTCATTATGATGTCCCTTTTTTCAGGGTTAT